>NC_052944.1:75187235-75487235 GCF_013358895.1 Oreochromis aureus | reverse complement strand
GCACACTCTTGACATTCTCTTGATGAGCTTCATCAGGTCGTCACCTGAAATAGTTTTCCAACAGTCTTGAAGGAGTTTGCAGAGATGCTGAGCAGTTGTTGGCTCTTTTGCCTTCACTCTGCGGTCCATCTCATCCCACACCATCTCAATTGGGTTTAGATCAGGTGGCTGTGGAGGCCAGGCCATCTGGTGCAGCACTCCATCACTATCCTTCTTGTTCAAATAGCCCTTACACAGCCTGGAGGTGTGTTTGGAGTCATTGTCCTGTTGAAAAATAAATGATGGTCAAACTGCAAACCGGATGAGATGGCATGTCGCTGCAGGATGCTGTAGTAGCCACGCTTCAGTGTGCCTTCAGTTCTGAATAAATCCCCAAAAGTGTCCCCAGCAAAGCAGACCCACACCATCACACCTCCTCCCTGATGCTTCATGGTGGGAACCATGCATGTAGAGACCATCTGTTCACCTTTTCTGCATCACACAAACACACGACGGGTGGAACCAAAGATCATCATCAGACCAAAGCACAGATTTCTGCTGCTCTAATGTTCATTCCTTGTGTTTCTCGATCCAAGCAAATCTCTTCTGCTTGTTGCTTTTCCTTAGTTGTGCTTTCTTAGCAGCTATTTGACCAACAGTTGCTGTAGAGATGTGTCTGCTACTGGAGCTCTGTGTGGCATTTATCTGGGCTCTAATCTGAAGTGCTGTTAACTTGTAATTTTTGAGGCTGGTGACTTGGATGACTTGATCCTCAGCAGCAGAGGTGACTCTTCATCTTCCTTTCCTGGGTGGTGCTCATGTGAGTCAGCTTCATCGTGGCGCTTGATGGTTTTCAGACTGCACTTGGGGACATTCAAAGTTTTAGCAACTGTCTGGACTGACTGACCTACAGTAATGATGGACTGTGCTTTCTCTTTACTTAGCTGATTGGTTCTTGCCATAATATGAATCCTAACAGTTGTCAAACAGGGCTGTCAGCTGTGTACCAACCTGACTTCAGCACAACACAACTGATGGTCTCAAGTCCATCAAGAAGACAAGAAATTCCACAAATGAACGCCTTGTCGGGGTTCCTCCTGTTCCTCCCACAGTCCAAAGACTTGCAATAGGTTTTAACCAGCTGCAGCGACAGAAGCACAACACATAAAGTGGAAATGGGAATTTCTAAGTTTCCAGTTTGAATAGTAACAGCAATCCAGAGTTAACAATCCAAGATGGCACAGAATGAACACAGTAATAATACTGTGAAACCTCTAATTTGTACGGCCACTGTTGTGTATTTGTGACTTGTCAAAGAGTAATGACCGACCTCTGCAACAACAGTATTGTTAGTGATACCAGGGTCATATACAGGGTGGGCCATTTATATGGATATACTGTAATAAAATGGGAATGGTTGGTGATATTAAAGTCCTGTTTGTGGCACATTAGTATATGTGAGGGGGAAAACTCCTCAAGATGGGTGGTGACCATGGTGGCCATTTAGAAGTCGGCCATCTTGGATACAACTTTTGTTTTTTTCAATAGGAAGAGGGTCATGTGACACATCAAACTTATTGGTAATGTCACAAGAAAAACAATGGTGTGCTTGGTTTCAATGTAACTTGAAAGTGAGAGAGAGTGAGCAGCTTCGTACGTGTACATCTGGCAGATCCTACATGCCAATGCACAGAAGTCCACTGTCCAAACTTGATAGTTGCATTTTTGTGGTTTATTTATCCAGTTAGTCCCACCCCAGTGCATGCTGGTCCTATACCAGTTTTGTTTTTGTTTTTTTATAGAAAAAATGTCCCTACAGCTCTTACTGACTAAACACCAAAACAAAACAATGAAAAAAATATTGACCTACAAATATGCAGAGATCACTTGCATTTTTACACAAATAAAAAAGCAACTTCCCATATCGGTGTTTGAACCAATAGAAAAGCTGGTGCTCAGAGGAAGAGGGCGGGCTTTACTTGGTGTCAGTGAGAGAAATGAAAAAAAGCTGAAATGAGTGAGAAGGACGATGAAGGAAACATCTGTGCTGTGTCTGCTCTGTAAGTAGAATCTCTGTGTTTGTTTGAATTCTTGTACTTTGACTGTCTGCTCTCCTGATAACTGATGATGGAGGAGAAGACATGAAAAACAAATCAGGCTGAATTCAAGTTCAAAACACCACGAGGACCAACTGCAGGTCTGAACAGGAAGTTTAACAGAGTTACTGATGAATCTATGAGTGAAAAGCTGAAATGAGATGCTGTTAAGTGGACCTTAGTTTAGTGCTAGTCTTTTGTATTTACTAACACATACAGTACAATTATAATGTATGTGAGTCCTTCTGTAACACACTTATTAATGCATAATACATTAGAGGTTGAAGAATGAAGTGGTGTGATCAGTTTTATTTATTAATTCTGTTCATTGAGAAGTTGAAAAGTAAAATCCTGGAGCCTCTGCTATACTGCAGCAGAGGTTTTGATGACTTTGTTTGGGTTCACTTGTCCGCTGAGAGGGAAACATCAAATAATACAAAGTTGATCTGAGTGATCACCTTTGTGTGTTTATGTCAAATCAACCTGAGTGTCATTTCTCTTTAGTTCTGATCTCACTGCTGAGCTGCACAACAAACCAAGGTCAGTAACCTTCTTCTGTCACAGTTTAAACCTGATAAACTCTGACAGGTTTTACACATTTGGATTAAAACTTTCAGTAAAGATCTCAAAGATGTGATCATCAGTTTTTCATTTTAACCCTCACAGCTCGTCTGACTGTGAGTCCCAGCAGCTCTCAGTTCTTTGAAGGAAAGTCTTTAAATCTGAGCTGTGAGGAGGACGACAGCTCTGCTGGATGGACTCTGAGGAGAAACACAAGCAAACGACAGAAGACTCAGTGTGGAGATGGGTGGGGAAGATGGTCTGGTTCTGCCTGTATTATTGGCTTTGCCTCCACAACTTATAATGGAGTTTACTGGTGTGAGTCCAGAGAGGGTCCCATCAGTAACATGGTTAACCTGACAGTCACTGGTAAGCTGAGTGTGTGGAGTTAGTGTTGATGAAGCTGTGTGTAAATGGATGAAATGCTGTAGTTTGTCTCTGTGTTGAGGTGGATCAGTGATCCTGCAGAGTCCTGTCCTCCCTGTGATGGAGGGAGATGACGTCACTCTGCTCTGTAAAACAAAGACCACTCCCTCCAACCTCCCAGCTGCTTTCTATAAAGATGGCTCCCTCATCAGGAAGCAGCCTACAGGTCACATGACCATCCAGCATGTTTCCAGGTCTGATGAAGGCCTCTACAAGTGTGACATCAGCGGTCATGGAGAGTCTCCATCCAGCTGGATCACTGTCACAGGTGACACACTCACCTGTCTGTGTTTCTGCAGCTTTCAACATTCAAAATAAACTAATGATTATATTTTGTCTATTTAAGGGAAACCTACAACCACATCTCCACTTACTCCCACACCTGTATCTACATCCACCTCTATCCCTACACCAGCCTCTCCTCCTCTTCTTCTTCATGTGTTAATCTCTATTGGATCCGTCTGTGCTTTGGTTCTACTGGTGTTACTGGTTCTACTGGTGAGAAGAGATGCTGACTGGAAACCTGAAGGTGGGTTGTGTGTCAGTCTGTATTACCTGCACTGCATTGAGATGATAGCCAGTTGTTTTGAATTAAAATAGCTCATTTGAATAGTTTGATTTAAATGTGGCTCGTCTGTATTTCATCTGGCCCAGAAAACATGTGTCAGAGCTGTAACTGCTCAGATGTGTTTGATTTTGGGTTTGATGGACAAACAAGTTGTCAAGAAATTGTAATGTTAAAAGTATGAAGAGAAAAAAAATATCGTCATGTGTTTTTCTTTCATTCTCTCAGACTGGGTCTTAATGTGATGATTTGTCTTCATTAAATATATTTTTATTAACTCCTGCGCGTAAAACCACAGCAGCAACTTCCTGTTGCTGAAAGTTAAATGCAGAGTGAAGCAGGTGAGAGTTTGTGGGCTTGTTTTTCGTGTCAGTTGAGAATTTGTGACATGATGAACACTGTGGAAACACAATATCTATCTGTCACCATCACTACTGCAGTTTCTGGACACTTGCAACACAGAAAAAAATGTAACATACATTAACTGGAAGCACTGTGTCTGGGATCTTAGGTGGTTTCCAGTCTCAGCTGGAGAGTTTTGTTGGTTCTGGTTAGACTTCTCACTGCAGTGTGTGCTACTTTGGCTAATTACAGTTTTCATGTTGTGACAACATGTTTGCTTTGTGAAGTGTGTCTGATTGTATTGAAAGAAGATGGCAGCTTTGTGGACACCAGCTTCCTTTTTCACACAAAAGCCGGTGTTTCCTCTTATTCAGAGGTGTTAAAATGAGAGAAAGAAGGAAAAACCTGCTGCTCTCTGTAAAAAACGGTGTGACTTGTTTAGACATTACAAATAATAAAGAAAATGTGCAGATTTCATACCTGCTGTAATTTAAATGTGTTTTATTTTGCAGAGATTTCTACAGCTGTAGTTTACTCAGCAGTGAGAGCTGAAGACGTCAGTATTGGAGACAAAACCATCAGAAAGAGGAGTCCAAGGTACAACTGCTCTTTAACAGAGACAACCTGTTTCCACACATCATGCTAAGCTAAGCTAACCACATCATTGCTCAGTCTTCGAGCTCAGACTTGTGAGCTCTCTGTGACAAATGATTTCCTGTTAAGTTGTCTAGTTCATTTAAAGAAACATGAGCAGCAAGATGTGAGCTTCATTAAATTCACCCCTGCTGGTCTTGAAACAATGCTGAACAACAACTATGATATTACGTTTTATTAAGTTTTAATACATTTTATACAACAAACATCATCACAGTAATAATAATAATAATAATAATAATAATAATAATAATAATAATAATAATAACATATAATCTCTGTGAGCGAAAAGCTCAGAAAGCAGAGTGCTCCAAACACTATCACAGTCTATCTTTATTTGTTGTTGTGTGTGAATGATGTCACAGAGGCAGGGTATCAATATGTCCAGCTCAACCATTAAAGCCCCACCCACATGCTGTTTAATTAACCAATCAGAAGAGAGTTTTGATTAAAGGGACAGGAGTGAACACAGTTGGCATCAGACAGAGGCTGCACAAAGGCCCCATGTAAAGAAGGATTATACTGAACTGTGAATCATGCAAAGCTACTGTAGTAGAAAAGAAAAACATGCAGCTGGAAATTGGCAGAAAAGGTTCACTTCAAATGTAGAAATACAGCATCTGTTATGTAATATCAGATTAAAAGATGATCAAGATCAAGATGTGATTGAAGTGCAAACTTTCAACTTTAGTATCGCATTCAGTGTTTAGGAATCAGTATAAGTGAGGTAGGCCATCAACAGTCTGAAGACAACCTGCACAAGAGCCAAAAGCCTCCATAAATGATATAAATGACTTTCTTGGTCTTTTCTGGGGGAAATGTAGTAACGGAGTAGAGAAGGTCGTGCAACAAGGTCTCTGAGTTGGTAAAAATTAGGTGAATTGCTGTGAATATCTTATGTCAGAAGGTCAACCCCAACCAACATCTGAATTAGACAATTTTATTTAAATGGAAGCTCTGTGATTTGTATCTGAGCTGGTTCCCAGTAAAGTCTGAACTGGGACTGTGTGTGATGCAGAGAGGTGGAGATTGGAGGTCTTGATTGAACTACAAAGCTTGTAATCATGTTTCCTGTTGCTTGAACTGTGTGTGTTTGTGTTCAGACTTTAAACCAGAGCCAGACGTCCTCTACTCTTCACTGAAGTAGTCCACCAGTCCAACCACTGACGTCCAGCTGCTGGTCTCTAACTGGTCCCCCCAGCACCTCAGACCAGAGGACATCCAAATTGAATTTTACATGTCTTAAGTCTTTTTTCTCACTGAGAAAACCCACAGACCCATAGACTCAAAAATCGCATCATGGATTTTTTAAAGTGTCCTTTAATAAGGAATCACAGCTTCACGGTTTTATAAAAATGTTTCATGTCTTAAAAAAATTATGCTTTTTATGTGTTATGTCTCTTTTGTAGAAGTGAAACAAGTTAAACAACTCAAAAAATACATACAACACATTTTAACTGGAATTTAAAAAAAGTATTTTGCAGCAAATCCACAGTAGGAAAATAAACATGTGATTTGTATTTTTTTTAAATTTTATTTCTTAGCACTTGTTCCCATGGCAACCACCTTGCTTCTGAGGGTTTGTTCTCACTTGTTTTCAGCATCGATGCAGACACTGTGCCTTCCTGATCTGTCACATCTGGTTTGTTATGATTCAATTATGATTATATTACTGTCAAATTTCAGCATATTCAGACAAAGCTGCTGAAGATGATTCACATACACTGATATTAAAGTATCACACACCAACAGCAGACAGTCAAACAAAGCAGAAGTAATTTGGGGGACCCCAGGGTGAAGTGTGAACCGTATGTTCACTTCATTCAAACATGGAGGTTTGAATCTCTCTGTTTTAAATCTCCACTGCTTTTTCCAGCCTTAACATTTTTAGCAACATCATGTTTGTCTTTATTGCCAACAGCGATTCAGTTTTGATGAAAGGGTGTAGTGCTAATTTATTAGCTAGTGTTAGATAGTTTGGTTATCAAGCTGCTCCCATAGACTGTAAGGGGTCAACAGAAAGGCACTGATAGCTGCTAAATAGAGCTTTGTAACATAAAAACAAGATCCTAGAATTAAACTTACCAGAACTGGTAAGGTTTGTTTATGCAATAAGCCACATTGTATTGGTTACACATTTGCATTAAAAATACCCCCAAAGCACAAACATGGCTGAGGTGAAGCCTAACAGACGGTTGGCAGTTACAGCAGCCTGTGTCCATCCACCTCTCAGTCAAAGAGGCCACGCCCCTAATAATGCAAACTTTCAGCCTCATTAACATTTGAACAGGTGAGTTATAAAGGCATTCACCTCATGCACACTTCGTATGAAGGGGACTGTTAGCTATAGAGACCAAATATATTTTAATAGCAGGTTGTATAAATTTTTATTTCTGCTGTAAAGTTGAACATGTTCACATGAGCGTCTGTGGAGAGTGACTGACTTTATAAAGCTCAAGTGGACATTAGAGGAACTGCAGCGTTTGGTGCTCTTGGTTTGTTCAGTGTTGTAGTGGGAGGAGTCAGAGACACTGAGTTGGATGGAATTGAGATTTAATGTTAAATTAGGTTAACATTAAAATAAGATTAATTACGTCATAGAATCAAAAGTAGCTGAATTTAACCCTTTAGAGCCGAGCGTAGCGCCCCCGCTACGATTTGCGTATCTATTTTTAAATCCCTCTATCACTGCAACCACGTAAGCTAGCGCAATAATTTTTTTTGCATATGAAACTGGAGAAGTTGTACTTACATCTTATGCCATCAGCTTGTCCTAGGTCACGGTTTTCTTCCACATATAGCTTTGCAAAAACTGCATAAAAAGCGCTTGCAGCAACAAAAACATAATATTCCAGAAACACGCTTTGCCGATCCGATCAGCTGTTCATAACACTTCCTACATTGGAATAGACGTCAGCGCGAACTTTCGCATGTCCGCCATTACCTGCCCGAAACCGGAAGTGACGTCATTTTCGCGGAAATGTAGTTTTTTTTACTGTCAGGGCCTCAGAGCCTATACTAGTGTTTTTAAAAGTTATCTTTGACTTTATGACTTTCTGTGTCGTTTCTGGGATGCTTAGAACTCAAATTGCACTGCTGGAAATAGTTTATTTTGATGCATATGCTGCTTTTTTGCAAATTTGCACTATAATATTTATTTTCGTTTTTCCTGCAGTATATAAAAATTGGTGTATTTCAAAAGTAAAACTATGAAGACACTTCAAATAAATTTCCTGAGGTGGGAAACTAGTTTGTGCAACTTTTTTGTATTTACAGTTTTGAGGGATAAGCATCTTAAATTTCTCTAACTAGAAATATATGTTAAAAAAACAAAAACGATTTTCAATTTTTTTGTAGTTTATTGCACTTTTTTTGCAATTTGTGTAATTACTATGCACTTAATGCAGACATATTATTAAAATTTGGGCTATAATGGTTGTATTGATGTATAGCAACTTGAAATACTCCCAAAAATGGCTCCACAGCATGTAAAAATATAATATAAGCTCTGGCGGACTTGGTTCTATGGTAGGTCTTAAAGGGTTAAGAAACAGGAAGCCTGTGATGATGTGTAAAATAAACCCAGTTTGGATTGTGAGTAAATGATTTTACATTTAACAGCATGATGGTATCAGTCAAATATATATTAGTCTGTCTGTAGATTTTCACACCATCCTAAGTCCTGTGTGTTTGTCGTCTGTGGTTAACACTAACGAGTCTGCAAATGTTTCTGAGAAAGAAAAGAAGCTTCATCTACGTGTGTTTGAACACAGAGGTGTTAATTTTAAATAGAGGAAGAAACACGTGAGTTATTTGTAAGAGCATTTCTGTAAACTCAGACAGAACAAGGCTGTTATCATATTTATTAAATATGAAAATATATTTAATTATTGGTGTCAATTAAGCACATTTCCTGCTGTATTATTCACAGTTTTCCTTTTAACATTCAGTCTTTCTTATTTATGACACCAGCATCTTAAGTTCCTTTTGTCTCACTATCTAAATTCTGAGCCCACCTCTGTGAAGTTCATATTTTAATAGTGACGACCTGTTAGTCTGATTGGCTAACATGTGAGCTGACTTTAATATTCTGTTAGTGAGTAACTGAATGATCTACATGCAGTTCCTCCTTTATCAGGTCTGTTTATCTCACATTTGACTTCATGTTAAACTATTTTAAACTTTCAGAATAACCTGAACAGTAACTAAAAACACTCTGAGTGTTTTTATATAAAGATTTCTGAGTGGCAGCAGTTTCAGGTCTGTTATCAGCTGTTCTGTCTGCAGTGACGTCCTCTGTGTGTGTTTTACTGTGCAGACACTGATCCAGCTGCAGTTTACTCAGCAGTGAGAACTGAAGACGTCACTTATGGAAAAATCCTCAAAGACAAGAACAAACGATCAAAGACGAGAGGTAAAGCTGAGGATGTTCACATGTCTGTAACACTGGAGCAGCTCTTTATCCTCCTGTGTTCGAGTGTGCTTCAGAGGTCGCACAACTTCAGCTCACACATAAGTTATTAAAAGGATGAGTTAGTTGTTAATATGAGTTATATAAAGAAGAAGAAGGCTGAACAAAACAAAGTGTTCTCAGCCTCCTGAACTGTCCAATAATGCAATTACCTTTTACTTCTTTTAACTTCTGCAAACTGAGTTCAGTGAAACGACAGCAGAAGCTTCCTGTTGTTGGCTGCAGTCAGACTGAATCTGAGGACACTGACGAGAACACGTCGGCTTTCTTCCTTGTGGTTAGTGTGTCAGCACTGAAAGAAGATGGTGTCACAGCTGGAGGCCAAACCAGGAGACGGACTCACAGACACAGATGGAGGCACTGATAAACATGATAACAAAATATACAACTTAAGACTCAATTCACGAACTGTGAATTATGATGCAAACGTGAACTATGAAATAAACAGGAAATACTATGAAGCAGTTTTCACTTGAACACTGTGGCCGTTTCTCAATTCTCAAGTACGCGACAAGGTTATTATCGTTAACGAAAACTAACGAAATAACGAAAACTAGAAGTGAAAAAACATTTTCGTTAACGGAAATAAAAATAAAAACAAAAAAAGGAAAACTAACTAAAACTGTAATGAGTGTTCACAAAACTAACTAAAATTAACTGAATTTATTGCAAAAATGTGTTTAGTTTTCGTTGATGTGTGCGTGTCATACAATAGTCAAGGGTGAAAATGAAGTTTAGTTTCCAGGTTTTTTTCTTGCTGTGTCTCATTATGCCAGCAGGTGGCAGTACGTTAGTCGAGTCGTCTGTGTCGCTGCTCCGTCCACGCACAGAATCATGTCAGGAAAAGTCTGGAGAAAGCGCCAGAGTCCAATTTGGGATTACTTTGAATATGACTGTGTTTTGGATAAAGCAAGTGTCTTGTAGTGGAAAGAGACAAATTATGAGGACATTTCTAAAGGAAAAAATCCCACAAACCTTAAAGTGCACTTGAAAAGCTCACACAAGAAGGCTAACCTAGCTTACCTGGAGAAGGTAAGGAGCACACTCAACCCTCATCCCCAGAAACAGAAGCTAACACCAGGCAAGGCAGCGTGATGCATCCCGAGACAACAGGACTGGGATATCTACATAACTGTGTGAGTCAATTGCCTTAACACCCGGTGCTGCAAGAGTTAATAGTCTCATAGGGGCCAAGATATACATTTTATAGTTGCCTGGTATCAACGGTTGTTCATCTGCCCTAATTTATTTATTTATTTATTTAAAGAACCCATAGGTGGGAATGTGAGTTGTTTGTCTCTGCGTGTTAGCCCTGCGACAGACAGGCGACCTGTCCAGGGTGCAGGGTATGGTAGCTGGAATAGCAACATACCCAAGGATAAGCAGAAGAGAATGACTGATATGATGAAACTGGGATTTTGTTACACTTAATTATTGCAAACACAACTAAAACTATAATTGAAACTAATCAAAACTAAACTGAAACTAAGGATTTTCCAAAAAATAAAAACTAAACTAAACTAGCAAACAATTGGGAAAAACTAATTAAAACTAATATAAAATTGAAAATCTGAAGTCAAAACGAAATAAAAATAAAAACTAATGAAAATTGCAAAACTATTAAAACCCTGGTACGCGAGTCCGTGCTCGCGTTCCCGGCGAGTACGGACTGGCCGAGAACGCGAGCACGGACTCGTCAAACATTCTCAATCTCAATTCTCAAGTACGCGAGCACGGACTCGTGATTTGTACAATCGGAACACCAGCGTACGTGATGATGTCACAGGTCCGGAGTTTTTACTGCCGTCCCCTCTTAATTTAACTATGAGTAACATGTTATAAAGCTTAACTTTAATCACAGCCAAACCGGTTTACTCAGGAACAAATAAAACACTGAAATAAACCAAACATTAACATTTAGAAGTGATCTAAGTGACTTATATATCATTTTTAACCTCAGTAGTGAAACCTCTATTAATAAAAGTAGTGTACATGTACATACGTGTACATACCTTAATAAAAACAAGCAGGTGAGATGTTAGAACGCTTTTATTTCTATTCTAGTGGACACTCAATACTATAGACAGCTGCTGGGGTTTCTTTAACCTGAGTAGTGACAAGACCGCGGGCGGGGGGTTGACAACGATGTGCCGGGAGTCCGCTGTTCTGGACGAAATGCATTCTGGGATATATAGCTGTACCAAGTCACCACCGATGCATGCTCGATAAAACGGGCGGAGCAAGAACACATCCGGGACTTTTTCGTGTTCTCGGCTTGATGCGTACTTCGAATTGGAACAGTACTTGGTCTCCGACTGATGACGTATCACGAGTACACCAGAACGCAAGTACGCACAAGTACGCATATTGATAAACGCCCAGTGACTTGGGGCAAAGGGGTAGTTAGACTGAGGGGTTGGACCAGGAGGCTCAGAGTTACAGTAATGAGAGGAGACGAGGTTCAAAAGGGGTTTGGATGCAGTTCAGGTGAGTGAAAACGAGGTCGTGAAATGTCTTACTTGTTGCAGGTGGATTGATGGCGTGGAGAGGGTAAGTGATCCAGGTGAGCAGAGATAAATCTAGACGGAGGAGATCGAGGAATCAAGTAGTCGAGTTAGGTGAGTGAAGTGAGCATAAGGAGTGACCAAGAAGCTGCCAAGAAGACCAGCATCCTAATGAAGGTGAGTGTTGAAGGTGAGTAATGTTTCAGCGAGGTGACCAGGTGGATTGTAAACAGAGAGCGCACAAGATGAGCAAAGTTTCACGAGCGCTGTGGCGGCCCACACTGACAGAGGTTAGAGGAAGGTCTGGCAAAGAACCATCGCGAGCGCTGGTCTTAAGTACCGACAGCTTGATTGCCAACAGGTGTGGACTGCACGCTGGATTGTGGTGACTCCGCCCAGAGGTGGAACCACTGGCTCTTTGGAAAAATACCTGCACTCACCAACCGATGCATCATAAATACTGTTTAAACACAGCTGTAACCTGCAGTTAGTGTATAGAAATGTGTGAACAAGACATCTTCTTCTTCGTCTGAATACAAAATATTTAAGGATAAAACCCCGATGAGAAGTTTCCACATAACTAAAGCTGCTTCTGTCACACTGAGGATGGACTGGGGTGCTGCACCAACATCAGATTAAATTATTGTGAACTTTGAATCCTGCAAAGCTGCTCTGGACAGAGAGGCTGCAGACTCTGCTGGTGCTTCCTGTGTTTAAGTCTCACAGCTCGGCCTGTTGAGGGGGAGACAAGAGAGACATAAGCTGATGGTCTCTGTGGGTTAAAGGTTTGGGTTTTGTTTATTTCATCCATGTCTCACAGATAAAGTTTGTGGATTGTGGAAGTGCTGTGATGTGTCACTGAGACTGTTTCCAGTAAAGTCTGACCTGAAACTTTGCTTTTCACTCTTACCCACTTAGGCCTTATTACCTACTCGGTCGGCTCAGCACAAAGCTACTATTTTTTTTTACAGTTTTTCATTAGGTGGTAGTTCCTGGCACCAGGTACTTCTGTAGTAGCTACTTTGTTGGGGCTCTAAGCGATCTGAAAATGTGATATGAGCAGAATATTTTCCACCAACTGGCTGTCAGTGGCATCTCATGAGTCATGAGATGCCACTGACCAATATTTATTAGGTTGTGACACGAACTTGTGGACAGGTAAGTAAAACAATACAGTTGGAGGGATATTCCTGCTGTGTTTGACTGTCCAGTGTAAGTCATCTCCTGCTTTCATTTACAGAGTACCGAGCTGCTGCTTTGCTGAGTGGATTTCTGGCTGCAGGCAAAGGACCCGACACATCAGTGTGTTTTAATTTGTTTTAACCTGGTGTAACTCGACGGACTGTGACTGCTGCAGCTGTCGATTTAGTTTGCTTCTTGTTTTATTTTTCTGTATCAGTAGACACAGCAGATATTGATTGTTTTTTAGTGTTTTATATGAAAACACCTTTTTTATATATATTTATCGTTGCAGACGGTGAAGACGCTGCGTGGAATACAAATCCTTTTTTTTTTCTGTCTTGCCACTTTTTGCATGCACCGCGGTGAGCCTGAGTGAAGACGGCACTGAAGATTTGTCTTTTTCTATAGTGTTTTGCCCATTTGGGGTTCAGTGTGAGTGGCCGTCCCTTTTTAACGTGTGTGATATGTTGATTTGTTTTTAACAGGTTCCCCACAGCGCTTATCCTGTCTCATGGGCAATCGTACACTTTTATCGTTTTTACTGTATTTAATAAAGTAAAGCTTGTAATTGTTTTTAGGTGCCGCTGTTACACATTTACTTTTATTTTGTATTAAAATTAAACCCATTTTAACTGACTGTGTGCCTACGGCTCTGTCTTGTACATACCACGGGTCACATAAATGCAATCCTGTATTATTATTATTATTATTATTATTATTATCTCCTTCACGAAAATTAACAGTCATTTTTGAAACCGAAGCAGCGAGGGAACAGCTACACAAATAGCAACAGTATGATCCCCAGTCTGCCCCCCCCCCCCAAAAAAAAACATGCACATTTGACTGATGGAAGATCTAGAAAATTTTACATGGGGAAGTAAAGTATGTGAAAACCCTTTATATGTAAACGCAGTCAACAAAATATTTCCAGATACTTAAACTATTTATTGTATCAATATCTCTTCTAAAAAAACAAAAGCAAGGTGATTTTTAACAAGCTTTTAAGTATATTAAATATATTAAAACTAAGGATAAAACAACACAAAGGCCATGACAACAAAGTATTAAAGATGATCTGCTTGTCTCCATGTTAGTGTTTAAAGTCCAACATCTCCCTCTAGTGGCCATATATAAACCATGTGTGAGGATGGTGTTAATGTAAAATGTGACTCATAGTGTTCCAGTCAGTCATCAGTGTGTCTCTGCACAGCTGTAATTAAAATGTGTTCAGAGGGCCTCAGTGTCTGAATGGTTCCAGTTCAGCTCCATAACAGCAGCGTCCCTGGTTTGATTCCTGTGTTTCAGCTCATATTTGCCTCTCTCACTGAGGGGACGTCCACACACACACACCACTCACTCTATTTGAACCAATAGAAAGCTGGTGCTCAGAGGAAGAGGGCGGGCTTTACTTGGTGTCAGTGAGAGAAATGAAAAAAAGCTGAAATGAGTGAGAAGGACGATGAAGGAAACATCTGTGCTGTGTCTGCTCTGTAAGTAGAATCTCTGTGTTTGTTTGAATTCTTGTACTTTGACTGTCTGCTCTCCTGATAACTGATGATGGAGGAGAAGACATGAAAAACAAATCAGGCTGAATTCAAGTTCAAAACACCACGAGGACCAACTGCAGGTCTGAAGTTTAACAGAGTTACTGATGAAAAGCTGAAATAAAATGTTGGTGTTTGTATGAACAGAGCAGAGGACAGACCTTAGTTCAGTACTAGTTGTTTGTATGTATTCAGTGTAACTATAATGTAACTTGAAGTACTTCCTTGTTCTACAGTAACTACAGAAGCAGCTCATGAAGCATGAAATGATGTGATCAGTTTTATTTTATACTTCTGATCATTGAGAAGTTGAAAAGTGAAATCCTGGAGCCTCTGGTTTAGTACGAGCAGCTTTTTGCTGACCTGGTTTAGATCCACTTTTCCTCTGACAGGAAGATCAAACTGGGCTGTAGGCGACACAACATGGAGAGTTTGATGTTTCTGTCTTAGAGGGAAACATCAAATAATACAAAGTTGTTCTGAGTGATCATCTTTGTGTGTTTATGTCAAATCAACCTGAGTGTCATTTCTCTTTAGTTCTGATCTCACTGCTGAGCTGCACAACAAACCAAGGTCAGTAACCTTCGTCTGTCACAGTTTAAACCTGATAAACTCTGACAGGTTTTACACATTTGGATTAAAACTTTCAGTAAAGATCTCAAAGACGTGATCATCAGTTTTTCATTGTAACCCTCACAGCTCGTCTGACTGTGAGTCCCAGCAGCTCTCAGTTCTTTAAAGGAGACTTTGTGTCTCTGAGCTGTGAGGAGGACGACAGCTCTGCTGGATGGACTCTGAGGAGAAACACAAGCAAAGGACAGAGGACTCAGTGTGGAGATGGGTGGGGAAAACCAGCTGGTTCTTCCTGTAACATCACTTTGATGGTGCATCATGACAGTGGAGTTTACTGGTGTGAGTCCAGAGAGGGTCCCATCAGTAACATGGTTAACCTGACAGTCACTGGTAAGCTGAGTGTGTGGAGTTAGTGTTGATGAAGCTGTGTGTAAATGGATGAAATGCTGTAGTTTGTCTCTGTGTTGAGGTGGATCAGTGATCCTGCAGAGTCCTGTCCTCCCTGTGATGGAGGGAGATGACGTCACTCTGCTCTGTAAAACAAAGACCACTCCCTCCAACCTCCCAGCTGCTTTCTATAAAGATGGCTCCCTCATCAGGAAGCAGCCTACAGGTCACATGACCATCCAGCATGTTTCCAGGTCTGATGAAGGCCTCTACAAGTGTGACATCAGCGGTCATGGAGAGTCTCCATCCAGCTGGATCACTGTCACAGGTGACACACTCACCTGTCTGTGTTTCTGCAGCTTTCATCATTCTCCAAAAGTTGATTCTGTTCATCTGGACGTAGCGTTTTGTGGGAGAAACGTTTCGTCACTCATCCAAGTGACTTCTTCAGTCTCAGCTGACTGCAGGTTTCCCCAAACCTTATAAACAGTACATTTGCATAATGACTGAAACCAGCCCACTGAAGGAACAATGGGCTGTGAGGTCAGTTCCTTCATCATAATTATGCAAATTCTCATGACCATTGATCAACAATCACTGACCAAAACCCACTGATCAAAGAACACTGATCAATGGCCATAAGTACCATTCACAGAGAGTTGGGGAATGGCTGCAATCACAGCATTGTAAGATGGTGACAGATGTACCCTTAGGCCCCCTCCTCGATTCAGAGATGGTCTTTCCCTCTTCACGTAAATGGCCTCCTTGACTCCGCGCTCAAACCAGCGTTCTTCCCTGTCCAGGATGTGTACATCCTTGAAAGAGTGTCCACTGGCCTGTAGGTGTAAATAGACTGCAGAGTCCTGGCCTGATGAGGTAGCTCTTCTGTGTTGTGCCATCCGCTTCGCTAGAGGTTGTTTGGTTTCCCCGATGTATAAATCCTGGCAATCCTCCTGACACTTAACAGCGTACACTATGTTACTCTGTTTGTGTTGGGGGACCCGATCCTTGGGGTGGACCAGTTTTTGGCGCAGCGTATTTTGGGGTTTAAAAGCCACAGAGACCCGGTGTTTAGAAAAAATGTGTCTCAACTGCTCCGATACTCCTGACACATATGGGATCACTACAGGTTTTCGCCTGGGCAGCGGTTGTCCTTCTCTCCTGGATCGGCTGGAGCTTTCTTTAGGTGCCTTCCCAGCTTTGACAAAAGTCCAGCTGGGATAACCACATTTACTCAGGGCCTTCTTGATGTGCTGTTCTTCTGCCTCCCTGGCCGCTGTGTCAGTGGGGATGGTGTTCGCTCTGTGTTGTAGCGTCCTGATGACACCCAGTTTGTGCTCCAGTGGATCATGAGAGTCAAACCTTAAATACAAATGTACAAATTGGCCACGATGGGTGAAACTGGGGAGCCCATGGCACACCCATGTTTCTGCCTGTAGAACTGACCCTTGTATGTGAAGTAGGTGGAATGAAGACACAGTTCCAAAAGCAAACACACTTGGTCGATGCTGAGAGTGGTCCTGTTGCTGAGGTTGGTGTCATCCTGTAATCTCTTACAGACTACCTCCAACACTTCTGTGTCTGGGATGCAAGTGAAGAGAGATGTAACGTCGTACGAGACCATGGTTTCATCTGCCTCCATAATGACATCTCTCACCTTCCCAACAAAATCCAGGGTGTTCTGGATGTGGTGTTCAGAGCTGCCCACCAGCGGGTTGAGGATCGAAGCCAGAAACTTGGAGATGTTATAGGTGACAGAGTTGATCATGCAGACAATCGGTCTTATGACGTTTCTCCCACTAAAAACGCTACGTGCAGATGAACAGAATCAATATTTGGAGATTTACTTACCTGAATGATTGAGCATGTATCAAGAGGTTTCAACATTCACAATGTGACGAGAACTTAATGAGTGTGTTTGCTTTATTTTAGACAAATGCACCACCACACCTCCACCTTCATCCATCTCTCCTCCATCACTCTCTCCTCCTGTTCTCTCTGTGTTGTCATCTGTTGGATCAGTCTACTGGTGTTATTGGTTCTTCTGGTGAGGCAAGATGTTGACAGGAAACCTGAAGGTGAGACTCACACGTCATAGTCAGCATTAATGGTTCTGTGTTGATGCTGATGAAGGAGTCAGTTCAACAGTGCAGCTCGCTGACTTGCTGTAGCAGGAGTAAAATATCTCAGAGTTGCTCAGAGTTTAAGTGAGGCCCATCTGCATGTTCTTAGAACCACATGTGGTCGTGAACAATGATGGAAATTCACCTTTTATGAACCATTCTGGACAACTTCAGCTTGTTTCCTACTCTGTTAGCATCTGTGATGCCGGATGGCAGCTGTTGCATGTAGTTTGCTAACTGTCATATAGCTTTTAAGTTATTAACCTTTAATATCATGATTTTTGTGCCACAATCTGGATCACAGAGTATTTGTCAGTGCAGTAGCTGCACATATGAGGCCCACAAACATTTGTGGTTCACAAACAAGGCGTTGAAATGAGACACATAAAGAGACCAAAGATCATCAAATGTGTGTTTTCAGCCTCTCAAACAGTCCTTTAGTTAAAGTTTCATTTCTAAAGTTCTGCATGTTAAACACAGCAGCAACATCCTGCTGACGACCGCAGTTAGTCTGATGCTGGTGAGAGTTCTCACTGCTGCATGTTTTTCCAGCTTGTGGTGAGGCGTCTCAGTCTGCACTGAAAGAAGATGGCAGCTTTGTGGACGCCACCTTCCTGTTCACACAAACACCTCGCCGTTCTGTCCGTCATTCATTGGTTCACAGCAGAAGTGCTGACAGTTGGGAAAAAAACATAAGATACTTCACCACAGCTGCGACACAGCTGTGGTGAAGTACCTTCATGCTAATGTGTCAAACACCAACATGGTGCATAACACCTTCACAACATAACAACTACGCTGTGGAAACACAGTGTGTGTCTGTCACACTACTCTAATTTCTCAACATCTGCAACACAGGGGACATTCATATATGAACATGACGTTTTAACACATTTTAACCACAGTGGAAGCTTCTGGTCACAGCAGAGGCTGTGTGTGTTTGATACAACAGCTCGCTGTTGTCAGAAAACCAGCTGCTCTTTTAAAAGACACTTACTGCCATCATGATGCAACATTACAAATAATAATAACATGTAACACCTGACTCATGTACCTGTCAGCAGGGCCTGGGTCTCTACATTGATGTTTATTTACAATATCTCCTTGTTGATGCTTGTAACCCAAAATATGAGTTATGTAAATAAACCACAAGACAAACGTATCATTTGAAGTGCAACAGTTTCCATTTGTTAACGATTTTAATAAAAACTAAATAATGGTTCCTATTTTAAGTCACATTTTTCCGACTGTGAGAAAGAAGAGAGAGAAGGTGGAAGCAGGAAAAAATGACTTTTCATGCATTTCTTGAGCTAACGGTTACAGATTTGTGAGCTCCACATTTGACATTTTGAATTTGAAGAATCAGTTAACAAGTGAGCAGTATGGAAGCTCTGTGATTTGTATCTGAGCTGGTTCCCAGTAAAGTCTGAACTGGGACTGTGTGTGATGCAGAGAGGTGGAGACTGGAGGTCTTGATTGAACTACAAAGCTTGTAATCATGTTTCCTGTTGTTTGAACTGTGTGTGTTTGTGTTCAGACTTTAAACCAGAGCCAGACGTCGTCTACTCTTCACTGAAGTAGTCCACCAGTCCAACCACTGATGTCCAGCTACTGGTCTCTAACTGGTCCCTCCAGCACTTCAGACCAGAGGACATCCATATATAATCCATGTCTTCTTCCCTAATTAGTCTCATAGAAGTTAAAAGTTTTATCCTGTTTTTTGTTCCTGTAAAATAGAGATTAGAAATAAATCTGTAACAAATAAAATATAATTGAATATGTTTCCATTGAAAAGAATCTAACACCGATTTTCAGTTGATTAGTTGTTTCCAATATATGAGACGTCTTTTCTCTTGGTTGACTGCCAGCCTCCAGTCTTTCATTAATTTCTCTCTTTAAACCCTTTGGATTTTCTGCTTTTGCCTTTTGGTAAAAGCAACATTTTAAAAGTCTTACATTAAAAAAGTCATCTGTTATTATAATGCTGCGTCCTCTGGAGTTTTACTGTTTTCTATATTTCCTTTATCTTTGTTGGATACTACGTTTGGGGATCTGGTTTGTCTGTTGCTTGTCTGTAGTTTCAAAAAGGTGCCAGATGGACAACACAAAATGCAAACGGAGCGCTGAAGATCCATGAACATGTGATTCAGCTCAGAGCGCCTCTTGCTAACCCTCTCAGTGATCCCATGAATAACATTTGAAATCTGCTGCCATCTACTGGTAATACTGGGTGTTACAGCATAGCAGCTTCTTTCTAAATGACAGCAGTCATTTATAGCTTAAGCTTTCAGTGCCCACCTGATGACCCTAGAGGTAGGGTTAGGATTTGTTTGCATTTTAAACACACGCTAAATGATGGTTTCATTCCACATAAAAACTTTTATGTGCGCTTAACCCGATCCACAAACAGGCTGGCTGGAAAAAGTTGCTGTGGTAAAAAGCATGAGGAATACTCTCTGACCTTCTGCAGAGACCTGGCTGAAGAAGCAGAAAGCAGAAAGCAGAAAAAACCAGCCAAAAAACCGATAGTTCCTGAAAGCAGCACTGAAGGCCAAATTAAAGACATTATGTTTTAATCAGTGTTAGATCTGCTCAAAGAGAAATTCAATCAGGTCTTCTTCAAAGTTTAGTCCTTCGTTTTTATTAGCCCTGCTTCACTAGTATCTACTCGGGTCAGATCGACTTGGTTTTTAAGGTTTTCCATTAGGGGGTCGGACCTGATAACAGGTTATTTTTTTTATATACTGGACAGGGTTTAAAGCAAGCAGAGGCAATCAGGGGTCCTCTATTTTTGTGTTGTATTTGTGTCACATACGTCAATGGACTTTGGGCAACATTTCTAACAACCCCACATATTAGGAGGCATGAATTCTAATGGAAAATGGACAAAACTGATTCAACTGATTCAATTAGGTACAAGTGGAAAAGGTTCTAACTGTTCAACCTTTACATACTTTTGCTTGATACTATCATAAATCATTTTCATGCATTTTACTACACTTTTTTTTTTTTTTTTTACCACACTGCAGTTTTACTCATCATTGTCCTCTGATAATATAACAAACTAATGAGCTGGTTGTCTGTAAAAAAAAAAAAAAAAAAAAAAAAAAAACGGAACTAAAAAGAGACAAGACAGACACATTTATGATTGGTCCAAAAGTCTGAGACACAAAATGTGGTCATATTTATCTCTGTCTCTGAATCAAAGTGAGGAAGTCAGTCACACTTTTTTGAGTGTTTAATTTTGTTTTGTTAAGGGTGTCAGACCTGCTGTCTATCACTTAAAAAATAATAAATAATAAAAAAGACCCCATCTAGCAATATATAATTCTCCAGTTTTGGTGAGAGAAATCCTGGGATTTGATTTAAATGTTACTGAGCATTAATTAGTAGGTATCTGAGTCTGTGTGATGCTCCCATACAGTCTGTGGATGAGCGTTTTTTTGTCTGGCAGTTTTAGAAGCAGAATCATCGTCTGAATGCTTTGCTGTGCCAAACACAGAGAGATGCATTATAGACTCACTGCAGGCTCCTTTTTTATCTTTTTGTTTTATTTATTTATTTTATTATTATTTAATTCATTATCACAGTGGGTATTCTTCCAGAGCAAAAAGTGGATGAAAGCCACTTTGGGAGAAGACAGAAGAACGCTAAGATATTAGAAGTGACAGAGAGAATGTGAGTGTCTGTGTTGAGCATTTGTCATGAAAATGTACTTGAAAATGAGGTTGAGGCTGTTCATGGACCCCCCTGAAGACCTAGAGTCACACATCTCAATCACAACTGTTCGTCCACCCCAGCAGGGGGAAGAGGGAGGGCCCAGATGGAGCTCCCCATGCCAAGTGTAGGAGTTCCAGTCACCCACACAAAAACTGCACAAGGACACACAACGTTCCACATCCAGACCACCATCAGAAATACAGATTTACAGGTACCCCCAGGGCCAGCAGGGGCCCTAGGAGGCAGTCAACCCCTCATCAGATCACAAGCCAACCCTGGCCCCAGACAGGATTTAGGAATCAGAGGTGTAAGAAGACCCTCACACACCCCTTCCCACTTGTCCGTGTTAAAAGTGGCCTTATGGTTCCATGTGTTGATAACCAAGCTGTTAGCATCAACTCATTACTGAGCACCTTCATCCAAATATTCTGTTTGTTTTTTATATCTTTCTTTGAGTGTTGTAGAATATATTCAGTTGCATTTGCTGCACTTTTCACTGCAGAGGAATACAATAACTTCAGAACACTTCCTGCTCCACTCTGTTAGTTTTCCAGAATAATTGTTGATGACCACAAATAGTTTCTTTTCTTGTGTTCACTCAGTGTCTGCACAGAGAAACAAAGTCAACACTTCATGGTTACTTTTCTTGGCTCTTCTCTGACAGCCTTCTTTATGCCTGTCCTGCTATCTCAGTCGTGTTGACATATTTCCTGTCTCTCCTCTTCCTGTTGCAGGAAAGATAAACGCTAAAGAGTTATTAGATTTGTTTTTTTAAATGAATGTTTACCTTTTTAAACATTTTTTTTTTAAATTCACTAAAGTATAAAATAACATGACAAAAAATCTTTGAGTAAAATAAAGATACATTAAACAACTGAACTTAAAGGAACTTTTCAACTGCAGGACAGTAGCTCTCGAGGACTGGGATTGGGCTGTATCAGAACAACAGTTTGAAACATTTGAATGTAATTCTGATTCCAACCACCCATCAAACACTAACCACGACTGTCTTTATCCTGTCTCCCCTTTCCTCACCACCTACCGGTCACAGCAGATACCCTAAACCTGCTTCTGTTAAAAGGGAGTTTTTCCTTCACTGTCACCAAGTGCTTGCTCACAGGGGATTCTTTGATTTTTGTTTGAACTCAACTAAATGTATTTAGCTGAGTTCAGAGAGCTGACTTTTTCCCATTCCTATTTTTAGACTCAGAATTTTGAGTTCTTAGTTTATAATGTATTTTATACTTGAGTCTTCAGTTTAGGAATTTCTTTAGTTTTTGCAATGATTGTGAGTTGTTTTTTTTTAAATAAAGAACTAGAAGTTGGCTGGAATTGCAGAACACTTGGCCAGTATCCCTGCCTCTTTAGGCCTTCCCGGTCTCTGGTCCTGCTGGGTCTTTGCTCTGTTCCTGTCACTCAGTTTTGTGTTCTGTCCTAGGAGAGTAACTACTCTCCTGTACTTTGATTACAGTCATTCAATTTCCAGGAAGTGCTGCAGACTATTTGCTGCTGCCTGTCTCTACATGTTTTCTGTGTGTGTGTTTCTGCTGCTTCTTTGTCCCTCACTGTAAACAGATGTACTGAGAGACTCCTGCACTGATGTTTCATAGGAAAGTCCAAACAGCCTCACTGGTTCTCCATAAAGAACAAAGATTTGCTCATTTAAAATGTCATTTCATTTCTAGTGGCTGTTAATCCTGTGAAACCTGAAACATGGAAATATTTCTAGAAAATTCAAATTTTATTGGTCAATCACTCCAACATGACTTCCGTATGGGATGTTGAATCTGTAAAGTATGTTTGAGCTGTGGAGTTTGACCGAGCGCCCAATGACAGATCTTGTGGTGGATTTTTGTGTGATATGTTTAACTATGTAACTATATACACTATATATCTATGTGCACTGAACTTATATACTCTAATTTTCACTGTAACTTTCATGTGGAGTCTTAAGCACAAGACATTTTTGCTTCACCGAGGTTTATTAAGGTGGTAGAGTAGCAGGGCAGTTAATGCTGCTGAGAGTTCTCCTGAATAATTTACTCTCCGGTAACTAACCTTCCCTAATACACACTCAACTTTCATGCAGCACAATCAAAACAGTAACATTGTAATAGAGATCCTGAACACATCACGATAAAATATCATACAAAATAATTACACACACACACACACACACACACACACACACACACACACACACACACACAGTTTGAACCCAAACTGAAGTGTTTTTATATATGAGAAAGCATGTAACCTATGTATTATATGTTATAAGATTGTGCCACTTGCTGTATAAGATTTAATAATTAGGATTAATGTGTGACCTTTGACCGTGTCATGACCTATCCGGTTGTTCAGTCTGACGTCACTAGCGGTGTCTGGACCTAAACTCCGCTGCAGGTTGTAACAACCCTTTTGGGCAGTGCCGTAGCTCCGCAAACGCACATAACGCACACTGCGTAGGGCACCAAATGGCCGGTAGGGCACCAAAAAAATCAGGGTCGTAAAAAAAAAAAAAAGTAAACCATATTAATACTATAAATATCATATGCATTAATATGGTTAAACAATACAAAAGCAACATAAAACAATTTTCCCGAGAAAAGGGGTGAATCTGCTTTGTGCCCTGTCTCCAGTCTCCTCCTGGTGCCCCCCCCCCCACTCCCAGTGGTCTGTTCTATAATTGGTAAACACCTGTTTGAACATGGCCTCGAAACGGCAACAGGAGTCGGGAGCGGAGAAAAGAAAGAAGAAGAGGAAGCGTGATGAAACTCAGGCGTCGCTTGCCGGTAAGGCAATGTTTAAATAATAACAATAAAAAAGTTCATTATTGTAGCCCTTGCTTGCACGCTCATGTCCGTCAACTCTGTGATAGCTCCTGTTAGCAGTGTTCATACTGTGTTAACAAATGTTGCAAATGATTGATGTTGGGTAGTTTGTTTACGTTGTGGATATGAATATAGAATGGACTACTAAAAGCAACTCATCATGGTCACTCAATTGACGGTTTTCAGATAACGTTAGCAATCGTGAGACTAGCATTTCCCTCCTCAGGTTGCTAGCTGGCTAACGTCATGCATGCTACTGATTAACCTTAACTTTGGGATAGGTCAGTGATGCAGTCAAGTATTATTATCAGATTAGACAAGATTACTTTGTATGTTGCTGCATTTCAGGATATCTATAAAGGCGCATATCTTATTTATGCGGCATAAATAAGATATAGGTTTCATATTACAGTGTAATATGAAACCTATATCTTCCAGTAATATAGATTTCCTACTTGCGCATTTATATCAAATTATGTACAGCATGTTTATATTGCCATTTGCCATTATGAAAATCTATACATGTAAAATATAGTTAGCAATTTTAAATGTACCAGTGACTTACTTAATTTATTAGTCTTATAATGCAATTTTTCGTAGGCCTACTGTAGATTCAAAATTGTATTTCTGTAAAATCCTGAATATTTTCTCTTGTATGCAGGGTCAATGCTTAAATATGTTCAAGGAGGATCTCAAGGACAGGATGAACCATCCAGTAGTAGTGCCATCCCTGGACATCAACCACCAGCCATTGTAGACCCTGCAACAATCCCTAGCCAAGAAGAACAAGAACCATCAACCACCAGTTCAGGTACAGTTCCATACACAAGTACCACTGAGAGTCCTGTCACTGAGAGACTATCAGAAAGTGACACTGTGGAGACATGTGTGCCCCTTCAACCGATCCTGCTCTTTGGCCAGCTCACATTGTAGATGCTGATCGTGTTGAAATTGTGCGGAGAGGTCCTTTTAATGTCAGCTCTGATTTTAATTTTCCAAAGGGGCCTGATGGAAGAGCATTTCACACTAGCCTTAAGTTCAAAATTCTTCCCAATGGAGAAAAGGTTCACCGAGCTGGTTAGTGTACTCACCGCAGAACAATGCTGTGTTCTGCTTTGCATGTAAGCTTTTCAGTGTGAAGGATATAAAGCTGAGTACAGAGGGCTTCAGTGACTGGTCGAACATCAACATCCGTTTGAGGGGTCATGAGTGTAGCCAAGACCACATACAGTGCATGCTTAAGTGGAGAGACTGGACACACGGCTAAAGAAAAGCATGGCAATAGATCAACAGGAGTTGGCCTTACTAGAGGCAGAAAGGAAAAAGTGGCGAGAGATTCTCAAACGATTACTCTCAATAACTCTCTCACTGGCTTCCAGAAATTTGTCTTTTAGGGGCTCTTCTGACCGTCTTTATGAGCCGGACAATGGCAACTTCTTGAAGGAAGTAGAGCTTATGGCAACATATGACCTTGTAATGGCAAATCACTTGGCCAACATAAAAGATGAAGGTTCCCACACACATTACCTCAGCCCTGAGACACAGAACGAACTAATTCAGATTATCTCTTCAGAAACATTCCGCGCCATTGTGAAGCAAATCCAGTTGGCAAAATACTTCTCCATCATTCTTGACTGTACTCCAGATGTGAGTCACACTGAACAAATGTCAGTCATAGTACGCATTGTTTGTTTCCAAGCACAACCAGATATTAAAGAATACTTTCTTGG
This sequence comes from Oreochromis aureus, assembly GCF_013358895.1. Classification (NCBI taxonomy): domain Eukaryota; kingdom Metazoa; phylum Chordata; class Actinopteri; order Cichliformes; family Cichlidae; genus Oreochromis; species Oreochromis aureus. The sequence goes on along the minus strand of NC_052944.1, from coordinate 75,461,547 downwards.
CTATATAAATGTGGAGCAAACAACTGGCCTTAACCTGTCCAATGTTGTCCTTGACAAGTTGAAGGAGCTTGGCATTCCATTTGAAAACTGTCGAGGACAGGCCTATGACAATGGGGCCAACATGAAGGGAAGAAGCAAGGTGTTCAGGCCAGACTGCTACAATTAAACCCGAGAGCATTGTTTGTGCCTTGTGGAGCTCACACGATGAATCTGGTCATAGCTGATGCTGCCAAGTCCTCTCCAGATGCAACTGGCTACTTTGGGTATTTGCAGAAGTTGTTCAATTTCTTTTCCAGTGCCACCCAGCGATGGGCCATTTTAACAAAACATGTGAAATTGACACTTAAATCTTGGAGTGACGTTAGATGGGAAAGCAGGCTTCAAAGTGTAACTGCTGTCCGAGTCAGACAAAAGAAGTGAGGATGCTCTCCTGGAGGCCAGAGAAGCTGTAAGTGATGCAGTCGCAAAGGTGGAGGCTCAAGTGCTTGCTGAGGAAGTAGCCTCATTTCGATTTTTGATTTGCTCCATCGTGTGGTGTGAACTTCTTACAATCACAAACCAGGTGAACAAGTTACTACAGTCCAGCTCCATGCAGCTCGATGTTGCTGTCAGGCTCATTGACACTGCCAAAAGTAACCTCTCTAAATACAGACAGTCTGGGTTTGATGAGGCTGTGTCAGCTGCCAAAGAACTCTGTGAGGCCCTGAACATAGAACCACAGTTGAAGGAGAAAAGGCTCAGGAGCACAAAAAGGCAGTTTGCATATGAAGCTGTTGATGAGCCCTCCATGATGCCCTTAAAAAGCTTGAGGTCACATTTTTCAATTGTGTTGTGGACTCTGCTTTAATGTCCCTACAGGAGAGGTTTGAGACCATGAATCAAGTGAAGGAGAAATATGGAGTGCTGCTTGATTTCAGCAAAGTGAATGGGATGTCCAAGGAGGATTTAAAAAACACTGCACTGAAGTACAGAAGACACTGACAGATAAGGGAGTAGCTGACATTGATGGACCTGAGATGATGCAGGAAATCATCAACCTTCCTCAGCTGCCACCACAGACGTCTGCTTTGGAAATGCTGTCATTTTACATGACAATCAGCTTCAAGAGGTATATCCCAATCTGTGGATTGCTCTGCGTATTGCACTGACCCTGCCTGTCACAGTTGCCTCTGCTGAGCGAAGCTTTTCAAAGCTCAAACTCATTAAAAGCGTACCTGCGTTCATCAATGGGGCAGGAACGTTTAAGTGGTCTGGCTGTTATCAGCATCAATGGTGACGTGGCTCAGAAGCTATCATATGATGACCTTATAGCTGATTTTGCAACCAGAAAATGCAGGCGTGTGCCTCTCTAGGGCATACTCTGACAACTAATTGTAAAAATGTTTAACATAGTTACTTAAGGAATGTGGCTTTTGTGTTCAAATTCTTATTTTTCTTATTTAAGTTTCTTATTTAAATTCTATTGTGAAACTATTTGTAAATATATTAATAATAATACTATTATATTATATATATTATTTTTTATAAAAAAAATTACACATTATTGCCAGGCTCTTTGTTCATGTTCCAATGTTCAATTTTTGTTTCAGTATTTATTTGTAACAGTATTTTTAACCTCCTTTAACCTTATTTATTTGTTTAACTGTCATGTTTGTTGTTATTTAATTAAACAAATTCCACTGAGAAATTCAAAAGTATTAATGTTTTTTTTTTTTTTTTTTCAGTGGCGGGGGGGCACCATAAAGCATTTGTGCTTAGGGCACCCAAATGGCTAGCAACGGCCCTGCTCATATTAAAACAAATTCAAGTCTCACAGAGATGAAAAAACCTGCAGTGTATACTGTAAGGATAGTTGAACACAGTCAGTCATTAGCTGACTTGACAAACCTACATTAAAACTCCAGCTGCAGGTAACTGGTATCAGAAAGCTGGTTATCGATCTGTGTTCAGCTGGGCTTTCTGCTCAGACTCTTGTCTGCACTCACACTGAAAGGAGTGTTTTGCAAGTCATGTGACCCTTTTTCCACACAATCACAGTTGTTATCAGATGGTGACGAGAAATATTTTAATAACTGAGCACACTCTCAGTGCTGCTGTTTATTTCTACAGCCTGATAACAGAGATGTGTGAATCACTTCAGTTTGTCTCAGATCAAAGTGAAATTAGTTTTATTGATTGAACAGCTTCACCTGGTGTTTGTTCTGTGTTCTAGTAACTGCAATTTTTCTGTATATGAGACTTGACAGCAGATTAGAATCAAGCACAAGAATATTTATACATTCTCCAAATAACATAAGCACATGTCCATAACATTAAGACCCACAGCTGGAGCTTTGTTTAGTGGTATATAGTGTTGTCTAGTGTACGGCTTAACAGAGAATCTCTGTCATGCTTGAAACATGCTGCACAATAAAGAATCAGTGAAGTAGATGAACTTTTGATTTGTTGCTCTTTATCTGTACATGTTGGTGCTATTAACTTGGACGTGTGAGCCCAGAACAGTTCTGTTTGGTAACAATAAAGTCCATTGAATAAATAAATGTTGAGATGGGTTTTTTCTTTGTTTGTTTTATGTGGTTTTGTTCATTACTAACACTGGTGAGTGTAATCACATTACTGTTACTGTAATCACATTACTGTCATTTTATTATTGACAAAATATTAAAGAAATGTTGATGATCTGTTTATATCCATGTTAGTCTTTAAAGTCCAACATCTCCCTCTAGTGGCCATAAATAAACTATGTGGGAGGAAATACATTTATTCATTAACCAAACTACAAGATGTTGACACAAGGGGACAACTGATGTCTCCATTAAACAGATGGATAATTGTTGGCATTCCTGGAGTGGCTTCATCTCAGGAGGTAGAGCAGATCATCCACTAATTATAAAGATTGTGAATTGATCCCTTGCTGCTCCAGTCTGCATGCCAAATATCCTTGGACAACATACAAAACCTAAGTTGCTGTCTGATGCATCCATCAGTTTGAATGTTAGACAGAAAGCACGTAAGAGAGGAAAATTGTGGCATATAGGTACATATAAATATTTATCACAAAAACTCAGATGATGTTGAAAAACTACTCAATGATACATTTTTTAGCTTTTCTAGATAAAAGCTTCACGTTTGAATGTTTTTTAAGTTGTCTTTTCACAAAGAAAAAACGTAGCCCTCCACCTCTGTGTTTGAACCAATAGAAAAGCTGGTGCTCAGAGGAAGAGGGCGGGCTTTACTTGGCACTGGACTGGATGATGCCGTCATTCACCTCCTACATCGTTCCCTCTCTCACCTGGAGACCGCTGGGAGCACTGTGAGAATCATGTTCTTTGATTTCTCCAGTGCCTTCAACACTATTCTTCCCGCAGTCCTCAAGGACAAGCAGGAGTGGACCATCAACGCACTACCTGGACTTTGGACCACCTCACCGACCGACCACAGTATGTGAGGACTCAGGGCTGTGTGTCGGACAGGGTCGTCTGCAGTACGGGGGCCCCACAGGGAACGGTTCTGGCTCCGTTCCTCTTCACCATCTACACTGCAGACTTGTCCTACAACTCCACCCAGTGCTTCCTGCAGTAGTCTGATGACTCTGCAATAGTCGGCCTCATCACTGATGGGGACGACAAGGAGTACAGAGACTTTGTGGACTGGTGCCAGCTGAACTACCTCCAGATCAACACGAATAAAACCAAGGAGCTGGTGGTAGACTTCCAGTGTGGTGAGTGAGGGAGAATGGTGGCTAAGCTGTCATCCCTGAGCAGCTCCTTCAGTGGCTGCAGCACCCTACTGGTGTTGGCCAGAGGGGCCGATGGTGCAATATGGCAGCCTCGCTTCTGTCAGTCTGCCCCAGCTGTGGCTACCTCTGTAACTTGCCTTCACCAGTGTGTGAATGTTAGAGTGAATGAATTGTAAAGTGCTTTGGGTGCCTAGAAAAGTGCTATATACATGCAATCTATTATTATCATGAAGAGCATTTCTTTAAACTCCGACAGATCAAAGGCTGCTATCATATTTACTAAACATGAAAATATACTTAATAATTATTGTAAATTTAACTAATTTCCTGCAGCATTATTCAGTTTTCCTTTTAGCATTTAGTCTTTCATATTTATGACACCAGCATCTTAAGTTCCTTCTGTCTCACTAAATTCTGAATTTACTTTTTATAAAGTTAATAATTTAATAGTTTGCATGACACCCTGTTAGTTTGATCAGTTAACATGTGAACTGATCAAAATTAGACTTCTTTAATGTTATTTAATATTCTGTGCAATTAACTAACATTCAGCAATTAACTAACATTCAGTTCCTCACAGCTTCATTCAGCTGCTCTGAGGAACTGAATGTTAACCATTCAGTTCCTCCTTTGTCAGGTCTGTTTATCTCACATTTAACTTCATGTTAAACTATTTTAACATGAAGCCGGTGTATCAGAGAAGCTCAGGAGAGTTTTCTCCAAGCATGACATCCCAGTGTACTTCAGACCCAGCAACACACTCAGACAGAAACTGGTTCACCCGAAAGACAAAACTCGAAAACACAAACTGAACAACGTGGTGTATGCTGTACAGTGCAGCGAGGAATGCCCAGACCTCTACATTGGAGAGACCAAACAGCCACTTCACAAGCGCATGGCACAACATAGAAGAGCCACCTCCACAGGACAAGACTCAGCAGTCCATCTGCATCTTAAGGACAAAGGTCACTCTTTCGAGGATGCCAATGTTCACATATTGGACAGAGAGGACAGATGGTTTGAAAGAGGAGTGAAAGAGGCCATCTATGTCCACTGTGAGCGACCATCTTTGAACAGAGGCGGTGGTTTACGACACCAACTGTCTGCCATCTATAATCCAGTTTTGAGTTCCCTCCCCAGACGCCTTAACGCCCACTCACATCCTGGGCCATCTGACCTCAGGAAATCACATGATAGGGTGGGGCCAGGTTTCACAATGAGCTCACCCGAAACCCTGGCTGATTAGGTCCCACACCCACTTTCACACCTTGGCTCATGTGATTAGAGGATCACCAGGGGGTCCTTTGTCCCTCCTTGAGGGGAAACTCCCACTGGGTTTAAATCTGGGACTCTCGGCCATTTGACCTTAGAGCTTCTCGGATGAGAGGTGAAACGTCTTCAAGCAACTCAAAGAAGTCCAGACGCTTTTCTTTGCAAATTCCTTTGACTCCACTTAAGTTCCACTTAATTAAGCCTGCTGCTGTTAGATAGCACATAAAAATAAAATTCTCTAATAATAAAACAGAAGCTTTGCTTAAATATGAGAGCGATGCTGGAAGCAGCAAGTCATTGACCTTTTAAAATGTGATTTAATGCAGTTGAGTGACAAATTGTTACAGCTTTGTGGGCTCCAGGCTCAAGTTCTATGAAACTTTTTTTTAATGTATTTATTAAAAACAAAAACAAACCCTAATTGAACAGGATTTCAGCTTCAGTGAAAAATCACTGATGTTTTTCTGTTATCTTTGAAATTTTACAATTACATTGTGAATGGGGAGAAAAACCTGCTGCTGTCACCACCTGGTCATCCTTTGACAGTTTTTTTTTAAGTCATTGCTCCTGACGAAGGTCTCAGTGTCACACTCAGTATAAATCTGCTGCCATCTACTGGTAACACTGAGTGTTACAGCAGAGCCGCAGCTTTATGCAAGAAAAACAGAACCAACCAGTTACTCTGCCATCCAGAGGAAATACCGTGAAGCATGTTTAAGAGATTTTTCTGAAACCACTGAATATAAAAAGTTAAAAATAACAACTGATGTGATATGATTGGCTTTAAAACAAAGTTTACTTTTGGAGAATTTTTTAAAAAACAAGTTCATGTTTGACTTAATTCACTTTGCAAACATTTCATTTCTCTTTCACGATGTTTATTCCTTCTTATTTAAAATTCCAGCCTTTTGTGTGACCTGCATTAAACCTCAGCTCACAAAATAACCAACAGGGGGCGATGATGAGCTGACCTCATGGGCCAAAAGGTCACATTGATGATGAAAGCGCTCCAATGCAACACTTTTCCATCTGTTCAGATCCAAAATAACTTCTCAGTGTTGTGTAATGATTCTTCATCCCCAGCAGACGAGAGAAACGCTGTAACAAGAAGGTTTTAGCGTCTGTGTCAGTTTCACTTCCTCCTTCCTGTGACAGTGTGAGGCCTGCATCAGCACCACGCTGCAGCAGCAATGATTGATAACACAAACACTCAGACAAACATCCTCAGCAGCCTGATAACACAGTGTGAAACTACCCACAACTGTGAAACAATCAGTTTTTCTTCCTTATTGTTTCATAAAACCACAGAATGATTATGAAACAACCTCCGTCTGAGGAGTGACACACCGAGAGCCGAAACATCAGAGCTGTGAAATGTATATGTTATATCATTTTAAATGATATGTAGCCGACACAGCGATGAAACAGACCTCCTGTGATGCTGTGGAGAAAGACTACGAGCAGCAGCTGTGAGGAGCATCACCTGCAGGTGGAGATGAGCTGATCTCAGTGCTGACACACTTTATGATGCTGTGTGTGCTGACCTCTTCATGGTCTGACAGAGGGCCAGAGTGTGTAACTGGTTCCTGACCAGCTTCAGCCTGTGTCCACCAACAAAGTGTGTTGGTACAATATTTGAGTGTTTATGACCCAGGGCTCCTCTGCAGGCACATTTTTCATTGGAAAGTACGCACATAACATTTTCACACTTATAAAAACTTTCAAACTCAAAGGTCAAGTATATTAAACCAAGAGTTTACACAAAATCCAAAGACCATGACAACAAAATATGAAAGACTGATGGTCTGCTTATGTTATATTAAAGTCCAACATCTCCCTCTAGTGGTCATATATAAACCATGTGTGAGGATGGTGTTAATTATATTCCAGCTACCACAGGTTAACAGGCAGGATAAACCCTGCAGGTCTCCTATCAGTCTTGTGTCTAACACAGACACACAAACATTCACAGGTTAATCTAACTGCCTGACTGTGGACTGTGGGAGAACCAGAGTGCCCAGAAACAACCATGCAGACCCCACACAGAAAGATGGAGGCTGGATTCAAACCCAGCACCTTCTTCCAGTCAGACAACAGCATCACCATGCTGCCTCAGGGGGACGTCCACTAAATGGTTATAATGGTTATAGTTTGGTTCATTAACTAAGCTGCAACACTGACAGCAGACTGAAGTGGAGTCGATGTTTTAAATGATACTTTTGAATTGATTTGTTGTGAATGAAGTCATAATATCAGGATGTGCTTTGTCGATTATCACAGAGAAACTCAAATATCATGTAATCATCTCAGTTAACCTCAAATTATGTCAAAACAATGTTGCTGGTTTCTTAACTTTGAAAGCACAAATGGTTTGTGGTTTGCTGGGTGTGTTACACTTAATAAAGCAACTTAATTTTAACTGTTTTGCAACAAAAGAGGAACTACAGAGTGTCTAAGTTCATATTCTGGAAGAAATTTATCACATGAATCATTAAGAGGTTAGAAATCCACCACGATCTCTGTACAAATAGAGGAAGAAACAGACTCAGAGGAAGAGGGCGGGCTTTACTTGGTGTCAGTGAGAGAAATGAAAAAAAGCTCAAACATCTGTGCTGTGTCTGCTCTGTAAGTAGAATCTCTGTGTTTGTTTGAATTCTTGTACTTTGACTGTCTGCTCTCCTGATAACTGATGATGGAGGAGAAGACATGAAAAACAAATCAGGCTGAATTCAAGTTCAAAACACCACGAGGACCAACTGCAGGTCTGAACTGACTCTTTATCTTTGCTCAGGAGTCGAGGAAACACAGCAGGCAGTGAAAAGCTCAAATCATTCACTCATTATATCAACACAGCTGCACAGTGTAACAGTAATATTTATATTTAGTGCATATTCATCTTTATATCTCCACAGTGCAGTCAGTGCACCTACAGTGACAATAATGATGATTTAAAGAGATGTTTAGATAAAAAGGAGCAGAGACTGTTTAAAATCTTTCCTCAGACAGAAAACTTGGCGTATGAGGTTAATCGGGGACTCAAACTTTGCCTGAAGTGTGGATGTGATTGTGTGATTATTGTTGTTGTGTTGTATACATTGTTATCCCTGCATTGGACATTAGTGACATTTTACATTTCAGCACTGCTGCTCAGCCAGTGACAGCTGGACTGAATCTCTGCAGACACAAAGAAAAATTAGTTAAGAAGATGGATGATCTCAGACAAAACATTTCTGTTTTATTGTTCAACCTCACACACTTTTCAGTCTTTTGTTGTGCAAACTGTACTTGAAACATGCTGCAGGCATCAAATAGAAAATGAGCAGATATATCAGAAAGACGAGTTTGTGTGTTTGTCAGCTGTTTGTGTGGAGTTGTTCTTTATGTTCACCTCAAATCAACCTGAGTGTCATTTCTCTTTAGTTCTGATCTCACTGCTGAGCTGCACAACAAACCAAGGTCAGTAACCTTCTTCTGTCACAGTTTAAACCTGAGAAATGCTCACTGATATGACCTGATGGGGTTCATGTTTCACAATGGAGCTCACATATAAAATTTTAAAAAAGAAACTGACTTTTATGAAGCACTGACCGTGTAGACCACTGCATGCCTAAAGGCACCATTCAGTGTGTGTGGGAATGTTGCCGACATGGGCATCCTGTGGCTGGGAGAGCAGAGCCACCAACTCAAGTCGGAAACGGTTTGATAGATATAAACTGTGTCTAGTGATAAACTTCCAGGATTTCGGGAGTTTATGTTCAGATGCATAACCACACATGCACAGACAAGCATAAATAAAGTCCAGATTTCACTCATCATGCATCTATATATTCTTGTGTTCTGTCTTTGGTAAACCCACTATAGACGTGTACATTGTCTTGAGCATTTCTGATCAAATACACCACAGTGTGCATATCAGCATTCGTGTTGATGTCACTGGGTCCTGCTCTTGGTGCTTACGTGCCTAATGGCATGGCTGAATGTGGGAATGTTGCTGACATGGCAACTGAACTGCTAGTGAATCCTCTGTCAAGTTATTTGTAGAAACCACTGTGGTACATATGATCAGAAAGGCTCAGGATAATGTACAGTCGTGGCCAAAAGTTTTGAGAATGACACAAATTCTGGTTTTCACAAACTTTCCTGCTTCAGTTTTTATGATAGCAATTTCCATATACTCTAGAATGTTATGGAGAGTAACCAGATGAATTGCAAAATCCTTCTTTGCCATGAAAATCATGATTGGACTACTGTAATTCACCATTTACATGTCTAAACAAAAATTCACTGGAGCATCTGCAGATTGTCCAAAATGCTGCAGCAAGGCTTCTGACAAGAACATCTAAGTACTCTCATGTGACACCGTTGCGTATACAGCTGCACTGGCTCGCTGGTTGAATTCAGAGTCCATTTTAAGATACTGGTTCTGACATTTAAAGCTCTTCAAGGACAAGCACCAGCCTACATCATTGAACTGTTACAGCCCTATGTCCCTAGTAGATCCCTGAGGTCTTGTGATCAGGGCCTACTTGTTATTCAGCATACAAGGCTCAAAACCAAGGGAGATAGAGCTTTTGCCACTGTGGCCACCAGACTGTGGAACTCTCTTCCTCAGAACTTAAGATCTGCGGACTCAGTGATTACTTTTAATAAACAACTAAAAAACACATCTTTTTAGAATTGCATTTTGTTAACTTTTGTCTGTTTTTGTTTTATACCTTGTAAAGCACTTAATGATCTTTTATCTAGAAATGTGCTATATAAATAAAATTTAACTTTTTACTTACTCACAATTGTGCCAAACAACAGACAGGAATAAAGAATGGTACCAAAACATCCTCTGAAAGCAACTTCTTCCAACCGTCCAAGAACAGTTTGATGAAGTACAATGCCTTTTCCACCAGCATGGAGCACCGTGCCATAAGGCCAAAGTAATACCTAAGTAGCTCGGGAAACAAATCATTTTCGGTCCGTGGCCTGGAAACTCCTCAGACCTCAGTCCAATTGAGAACTTGTGGTCAATCCTCAAGAGGCAGGTGGACAAACAAAAACCCAATAATTCTGATAAACTCCAAGAATTGATTATGAAAGAATGGGTTGCTATCAGTTAGGATTAGGCCCAGAAATTGATTGACAACATGCCAAGTCCAACTGCAGAGGGCCAACACTGCAAATATTGACTCTTTGCATAAACGTGATGTAATTCTCAATAAAAGCATTTAAAACTTATGAAGTGCTTATAATTATATTTCAATACATCACAGAAACAACTGACACAACGATCTAAAAAAAACTGAAGCTTTGTGAAAACTAATATTTGTGTCATTCTCAAAACTTTTGGCCACGACTGTACACTCCTGTAGTGGGTTTACCAAAGGCAGCACACAAGAATAAACAGATGCATCTGAGAGGTGTGTGGTGTATATTTATGCATGTCCATGCAGGTGTGGTTATGCATCTGAACATAAACTCCCAGAATCCTGGAAGTTTAACACCAGACTGGAGAAGTCCAGTGGACAAGTAGACGTCTCATATCTAACTGAATGATTATGAGTGGCTCTAAAGAAGTGGAAATCCATGCCAAGTCAAACTCTCTCCCCTCTATTGCCCTAAAGACTATTGGGCAATAGAGGTCCCTGACTACAAAGCCAGCGGGACAGGTTTGCTGAAGACTATTCAATTCAATTCAATTTTATTTATATAGCGCCAAATCACAACAAAAGTCACCTCAAGGCGCTTTATATTGTACAGTAGATTGCACAATAATAAATACAGAGAAAAACCCAACAATCATATGACCCCCTATGAGCAAGCACTTTGGCGACAGTGGGAAGGAAAAACTCCCTTTTAACAGGAAGAAACCTCCGGCAGAACCAGGCTCAGGGAGGGGCGGGGCCATCTGCTGCGACCGGTTGGGGTGAGAGAAAGAAAACAGGATGAAAGACATGCTGTGGAAGAGAGACAGAGATTAATAACAGATATGATTCGATGCAGAGAGGTCTATTAACACATAGTGAGTGAGAAAGGTGACTGGAAGGGAAAAACTCAATGCATCATGGGAATCCCCGGCAGCCTACGTCTATTGCAGCATAACTAAGGGAGGATTCAGGGTCACCTGGTCCAGCCCTAACTATATGCTTTAGCAAAAAGGAAAGTTTTAAGCCTAATCTTGAAAGTAGAGATAGTGTCTGTCTCCCGAATCCAAACTGGAAGTTGGTTCCACAGAAGAGGGGCCTGAAAACTGAAGGCTCTCCCTCCCATTCTACTTTTAAATACTCTAGGAACAACAAGTAGGCCTGCAGTGCAAGAGCGAAGTGCTCTAATAGGGTGATATGGTACTACAAGGTCATTAAGATAAGATGGGGCCTGATTATTTAAGACCTTGTATGTGAGGAGCAGGATTTTGAATTCAATTCTGGATTTAACAGGAAGCCAATGAAGGAAGCCAAAACAGGAGAAATCTGCTCTCTTTTCTAGTCCCTGTCAGTACTCTTGCTGCAGCATTTTGGATTAGCTGAAGACTTTTCAGCGAGTTTTTAGGACATCCTGATAATAAAGAATTACAGTAGTCCAGCCTGGAAGTAATAAATGCATGAACTAGTTTTTCAGCGTCACTCTGAGACAGGATATTTCTAATTTTAGAGATGTTGCGCAAATGGAAGAAAGCAGTCTTACATATTTGTTTAATATGTGCGTTGAAGGACATGTCCTGGTCAAAAATGACTCAAGGTTTCTCACAGCATTACTGGAGGCCAAGGTAATGCCATCCAGAGTAAGAATCTGCTTAGATACCATATTTCTAAGATTTTCAGGGCCAAGTACAATAACCTCAGTTTTATCTGAATTAAGAAGCAGAAAGTTAGCGGCCATCCAGGTCTTTATGTCTTTAAGACATTCCTGCAGTTTCACTAATTGGTGTGTGTTACCTGGCTTCATGGATAGATAGAGCTGCGTGTCATCTGCATAGCAGTGAAAATTTATGCTATGTCTTCTAATGATGCTGCCTAAGGGAAGCATGTATAATGTAAATAGAATTGGTCCTAGCACTGAACCCTGTGGAACACCATAATTGAGCTTAGTGTCTGAAGAGGACTCTTCATTTACTTGTACAAATTGGAGTCTATTAGATAGATATGATACAAACCACTGCAGTGCAGTACCTGTAATACCTACAGCATGTTCTAATCGCTCTAATAGGATATTATGGTCAACAGTATCGAACGCTGCACTAAGGTCTAGCAGGACAAGCACAGAGATGAGTCCACTGTCAGAGGCCATAAGAAGATCATTTGTAACCTTCACTAAAGCTGTTTCTGTGCTGTGATGAGCTCTGAAACCTGACTGAAACTCTTCAGATAAGCCATTCCTCTGCAGATGATCTGTTAGCTGTTTGACAACAACTCTTTCAAGGATTTTTGATATGAAAGGAAGGTTGGAGATTGGCCTATAATTAGCTAAGACAGCTGGGTCTAGAGATTGCTTTTTAAGTAAAGGTTTAACTACAGCCAGCTTGAAGGCCTGTGGTACATAGCCGATTATTAGAGATAGATTGATCATATTTAAGATTGAAGAATTAATTAATGGCAGGACTTCTTTGAGCAGTTTTGTAGGAATGGGGTCTAAAAGACACGTTGATGGTTTGGAGGAATTAATTATTGAAGTTAACTCAGAAAGATCAATTGGAGAAAAGAGTCTAACTTAACATTGATGGTACTAAAAGTAGCTGTAGATAATATTACATCTGTGGGATGATTATTGGTAATTTTTTCTCTAATGATAAAAATTTTATTTGTGAAGAAGTTCATGAAGTCATTACTAGTTAACGTTAAAGGGATTGTTGGCTCAGTAGAGCTCTGACTTTTGTCAGCCTGGCTACAGTGCTGAAGAGAAACCTGGGGTTGTTCTTATTTTCTTCAATCAGTGACGAATAGTAAGATGTTCTGGCTTTGCTTGAGGGCTTTCTTATAAAGCAGCAAACTATTTCTCCAGGCTAAATGATGATCCTTTAAATTTGTGACACGCTATTTCCTCTCCAGCTTACGAGTTATCTGCTTTAGGCTACGTGTTTGAGAATTATACCACGGAGTCAGGTACTTCTGATTTGAGGCCTTAGTTTTCACAGGAGCTACAGTATCCAGAGTCGTGCGTAGTGAGGAGGTAAAATTATTAACAAGATAATCGACCTCTGTTGGAGTAGCGTTCAGGTAGCTGCTCTGCTCTATGTTGGTACAGGGCATTGAAGATGATAACAGTGGGTGGATTATATTCTTAAACTTAGTTACAGCACTTTCAGAAAGACATCTACTTTGATAAAGTCTACTCTCCACTGCTGTGTAATCAATTATTGTAAATGTAAATGTTATCAGGAAATGATCAGACAGCAGAGGGTTTTCAGGAAACACTGTTAAATGTTCAGTTTCTATGCCATATGTTAAAACAAGATCTAGAGTGTGATTAAAGTGGTGGGTGGGTTCTTTTACATTTTGAGAGAAGCCAATTGAGTCTAATAACAGATTAAATGCGATGTTGAGGCTGTCATTTTAGCATCTACATGGATGTTAAAATCACCCACAATAATTATTTTATCTGAGCTGAGCACTAAATCAGATAAAAGTCTGAGAAATCAGAGAGAAACTCTGTGTAAGGCCCAGGTGGACGATAGATGATAACAAGTAAGACTGGTTTCTGAGTTTTACAGCTGGGGTGGACGAGGCTAAGCATCAGGCTTTCAAATGAATTAAAAGTCTGTCTTGGTCTTTCGTTAATTAATAGGCTGGTGTGAAAAATTGTTGCCACACCGTCCCCTCGGCCTGTGCTTGAGGTTTCTGGTAGTTAGAATGACTCGGGGTGTTGATTCATTTAAACTAACATACTCATCCTGCTGCAACCGGGTTTCTGTAAGGCAGAGTAAATCGATTTGTTGATCAATTATTAGGTCATGTACTAACAGAGACTTGGAGGAGAGAGACCTAATATTTAATAATCCACATTTCACTGTTTTACTCTTTGGTTCAGATGTGGATATTGTATTGTTCTTTCTTTGTGATTTTTATGTTTAAGTTGTTTATTGCTGGTTTTTAGTTTGTTTTTGTCTTTTTGGGAGCTGACACAGTCTCAATGGAGATGGGTTTTTGGGGGTAGCAGGAGGAGAGAAGCTGCAGAGAGGCGTGTAAGACTGCAACTCTGCTTCCTGGTCCCAACTCTGGATAGTCATATTTTGGGGGTTTAATAAATTTGTCCATATTTCTAGAAATGAGAGCTGCTCCATCCAAAGTGGGATGGATGCCGTCTCTCCTAACAAGACCAGGTTTCCTCCAGAAGGTTTGCCAATTATCTATGAAGCCCACATCGTTTCTGGGACACCACTCAGACAGCCAGCAATTTAAGGAGAACATGCGGCTAAACATGTCACTCCTGGTCTGGAATGATCTCATTTAGCCCTAAGGAGACCTTGGTCACTTCCAGTTTTTGTTTGCTTTTATCCTGAGTATTACTAGGCCACAAGATTGATCAGAGAAGGATGATAGCAACAGTTGCAGCAAGCAGTTTAATGCAGCTGCTGTTCATTCACACAAGATCATGAAACTCTTCATCCATGAGGTGGCTCAGTGGCAGCAAGGTTCTGAATGCCTATGTTAAGGCTTCATATTACCTTCTGTTCTACAGGGACTGATTGTTTAGGGCTGTCCACTATCAAAATTAACCATCATGCTGAGAAAACATGTTGGAAACTGTAAGTGTATGATGACTCAAGGCACAAGGACACTGCAACTCAGTACCATTGTTATGGTGGTAGAATCTGTCCAGCCATGTGTTCTTTGGCCAGTGGGCCATGTCACCTAGGTGCACCTTGGAGGATGGCAGGCAATATTTTTATGATATGCATATGTATATATGTGTATATATATGTATACAAACAGCTGTAGCTCCATAAAGGCAGCATGCATAGACTCACAGTGTCTTATAATGAGAGGCTGCTTTCTCTCACACATTATGTTCACTTATTATCAGCACATGTGTGTGTACTCCTCACTCTGTTTGGCTGCTGTTGAAGTGAACAGTTGTACTTTGACCTTTAACCTCTCTGCTCCATGTTGTTTCTTCTTTCAGACCAGAAAAACATCACAGCTGAGTCTGGACAGAACGTCACTCTGACATGTCGAGCTCCAAACAACAACAACAGCATCTTAGTTGTAGAGTGGAGCAGAGCTGACCTGGGGATGAATATGTGCTTCTGTACCGGGATGGGCACTTTCACTCAGACAACCAGCATCCATCTTTTAAGAACCGGGTGGATCTGCAGGACAGACAGATGAAGGATGGAGACGTGTCTTTGATTCTGAAGGACGTGACGATTAATGACACTGGAACATACGAGTGTCGAGTTCAGAGACAGAGAGAAAGTTTAAGTCTCATCACCAGTGTCTACTTGAGTGTTGTTCCCCAGGTGAGTGATCAGAGGTGAAGCTGCTTCCTTGCTTGCTTATTGTTTTCTGATTATAAATTGGAGGTTATTCAGTGCTGAGTAATGCTAGAATCAGGGGAATGTAAAAAATGGTACTTATTGCTACCACTAGCTTGCGAGGGAGATAGAAAGGCCTGCACAGACCTCTTAAATCTCTAAGCCTGGTGAACAGTGACTGTCTATACTTCTACTGTTATGGCACATAAGCACATAAGAACAGAGCACGTCACTACTTTCCTTACCAGAAGGGGATACAGGTGGGGTGCTGTCTGTCCAATCCGAAGTCCAGGTTCAGGCTGAGGCCGATGTCTATTATTCCTGACAACTGAGAGTGATCAGTGTGTTGCAGGAAGATGCAATAAAAAGGTATAAAAAAACACAGAAATGTGCACAGTAGTTGGGAGCACTGTGCCTCTGTGAAGTTGGGGCCTCAATCTTGTCGCACCAGTTTGCTTTCAGAGCAAGTAGGTCTATGGAGGATGCCATCACCAACACCCTTCACAGACCACTGAGCCACAGAGAGAAGCTATGTTAGGATTGCTCTTTGTGGACTACAGCTCAACGTTCAACATCATAATACCAAACATCCTCACCACCAAACTGGACCACCTTCAGATCCCCCCCTGCCACCTGATCCTGCTCAAAGACTTCCTAAGCAACCAACCTCGATCAGTCGACTCGGCCCCCACCTCTCTCCCCCACTGTCACTCAGCACCGGATCCACATAGGGCTGTGTTCTAAGCTCTCTACTGTACGCTGTGTACACCTATGACTGTACACCAACCCACCCAACTAACATCATTGTTAAGTATGCCGATGAAACCACTGTGGTTGGGCCTTACTCTGATGGAGATGAGACAGTGTACAGGGTGGATGTAGAGAACTTGTTCCACTGGTGCTCAGAAACCTGAAGCTGAACGTCCTTAAAGAAAAGAACTCATAATGGACTTCAGAAAGCACAGACAGGTCCACTGCCCCGAGTATAAATGGAGAACAGGTGGAATCTTCCACTCTATGCATTACAACAACAAGGGTCCCTTCTGGATGAGGTGTTCAGGGCATGTCCCACCGGGAGGAGGCTCTGGGGCAGACCCAGGACATGTTGGAAAGATTATATCTCTATGCTAGTCTGGGAACTCCTTGGCGTTTCCCTGGAAAGGCTGGAGGAAGCAGCCAGGGAGAAAAAAGTTAAGCAGAAAATGGATGGATGGGTGGAATCGGTCTCCACCTTCAGGTCTCTGGGCACCCACATCTCAGCTGATCCCACCTGGACCCACAGGAAGAACAGGAAGTTTGTGCAGAGGGTTGTTATTACTGCCAAAAAATCATTGGCTGCCCTCTGCCACCTCTGGAGACCATCACCAGATCGCCTTGTCTCAGGAAACCAGGGCCATCACAGGTGACCCCTTGTCCCTGCTCACCACTTGTTCGACCCGCTGCCCTTTGGTCGGCACCTCAGCTCAGTCAGGTCACACACCTCTAGCCTCACTAACAGCTTCTTCCTCTGGGCCTATCACACTGTCCCCCCACACACCAGTCCTGCTGACCCACCTCACCAATGTGAGCGGTCTAACCCCCATAACTCAGCCACTCACACATGAACTCTATTCAGACAAAGTCTTTTCTTTGCAATACTTTCAAGCACTTTGCCACTATTTTGTTCTCTAATATGTGCCTTTCTCTTATTTTTGTATATATTCCTACTGTCTGCTATTTATATTTTATTCCAGCACAAGTGGTGTGTAGCACCCACAATTTTGTTACATGAACAACAACAATAAATTCTATTCTATTCCTGTTTTTATGCATGTTTTTCTGAACACCTCTCACCTGTTTCTTACCTGCAGGTCAATCACGAGGGAACAAAGAGGATGGAAGGAACAAAGATGGAGGGAAGGAGGATGGCTCTGTTGGACTGAAAGTTGGTCTGTCAGTTTCTGCTGTGCTTCTGGTTGCTGCTGTTGGATTTTTGATCTATAGAAAAGTAAAAAGTAAAACGAAGCAGAGGCAGAATTCATACCAGCCTCCTGATGAACTGCAGCCTGTTTGAAATGAACTCTGTGTCTCCTGCTGCTGTTCAGACTCTCAGTGTTGTCAGTGAACATTCAGGTACAGACAGACATCCAATTTGTATTGAAACAAACACACTTCACAGGGAAATCAGAAATTAATCAACCATAACAAGAAACTACTGAAATAATTTTTCTTTGCTCAGGAATACAAGTAAATCACTATAACTTAGCATCTTAATCAACCAAAAAAATAATATGATTTAGTTAGTGTTTTTTTTTTATTTCTGTTTTTGTGTAAAATAGTACATTTGAAAATTTATGCATAACAACAATAATTATATTTTAGCATTACAAATATTCCACAGGTGCAAAACTCCAAAAGTTACTGTTATGCTGCTAAACTGGTTCAAAAACAGATATCAGCTGAAAAACAATTGTGTTCTCTGCATCCTGAGGTTTCAGAGTGTGTTAACCAAACAGTATCAAGTACATGAGTTAAAAGGATTCCTGTGTTATGACTAACATGGCATTCATGGTAACCGCTATGTTTACCGTGTTTAACAGTAATTGTATTGGGAGCAAATGTTGTGGACAGTTTAAATTCAGTTGTGTGTCTGTAAAGATATGTTCAATTATTTTGAAATCATTTTCACTTTTGAAATATGTAACTTCATTATTTTTGTTTGGGAAATATTTTGGTTTATTTGATTTGTATTATGTTTGTGTAGATCAGAATCAGATTAATCCCTGAGGAAATTATGAGTGAGATTATTGAGTGAATGGATTCATTACTAACTGCTAGAAATAATATTAAAGTTATGCAACACTCTCTGAAATTAGAGCTATACAGCACCTTTTACAGTAAGCTGAAGGAATATATCTCTGTCCCTGTTTCTCTTTCCCTCCCTCTAGTCTGTCTTTCTCAGGCCTTGTTGTGGTTCCTCTGCCATCTGCAATCAGAAGCACAGATAGAGTCAGATTCTCTCTGTTAATCCACACTTTCACAGAACTGGCTCTTGAGCCTGTGTGCTGCTTGCTCTCTTTAACATTATCATGAAACATATTCAGACTGTGTTAGTGGGACTCTGTGAACTACTGTGTGTGTTCGTCTGTGAGATTTTCATTAAATTTGTATAAAAGAAGAACAAAACTGTTTTGCATGAACTCACATGTTCAGTGTTCTCACCCAATGATTCATGAAATCAGAATCAGTGTGTGTTTGATATTTTTTTTTTGTATTACCTTTACCCACAATGATACAATATAAAGCACCTTGAGGTGACTGTTGTGATTTGACACTATACATATAAAATTGAATTAACTTCATGTTCAGCAGCTGTTTGTAACATTAAGCTTCTTCTGTGAGGCTTGAAACACACAAACTTCATGTAGTAATCAGCTGTTACAGAATATTTACAAATACTGAGCCAACTGACAACAGAAACATTTTATGTGATTATGAACATATAAAATACTGTGAATTATAGCTCATCAATAATCTGATAGTGTTCAGGATCCCTTTGTCAGTTGTAACTCAATGACTGAGACTTACACTGTCATTAAACTAAAGGGAAAATGTGTTAAATGTAGCTGCAGAGTCAGACGTTTCCTCCATCGGATCCTTGAAGCTTTATTTAAATCTTCCTTTCATTGTGGAAGCAGATTTCTTTTCTGTTGTATTAATCACGTATTTAATCATTTCACATTATTAACAGTAATTTCACTTTCTCACTTAGTTGTATGCATGTTCACTACAGAGGGGCTTTATGCTCTACACACACAGTGAGGCCATTGTAATGGGAGACGCTAAAAACATAGTGGGTCAACGTGTAAGAGTTTGTGGAATGTTCTTTGTCTGTGTGTCTGTATATAAGATGTAAGGGCGGTGGCCACAAGGCAGAGATGGTCCTGGTGTTTCACTGGGATGCTCTCTCCACATTGCTATGTGTTTATTAAACACACTTCAAATCAAACTCACTCGGTGTGTTGCAGGTTATTGTTACATTTTCCACAACACCATCCATCCTCTTCTACTTATTCTTGTCGTGGCCACATGAGGTGGGGCTGGGACCTGTCCCAGCTACCACTGGGCGAGGGGAAGGGTACACCCTGGACAGGTTGCCAGCCTGATGCAGGGCCAACACAGACAGACAACCATTCATGCTCACATTTACAACTATGAGCAATTTAAATTCACCAATTAGCCTGATCCCGCTAACTTTTTAACTCTTCCTTTCATGAGAAAGGATCTTCAGTCTTTTACTGTAACTTGAACATTTCAAGAGCTGTTTACACTCTGATGATTTATTTTTCATCCATGACTTTGTCCATTACTTAACAATACTTAAGATTTGCATATATTGGCACAGAATGTTTGTAGTCATTATTCATTTGTTTTATGTGGCTGCAAAAAGTTTTCAGATCTGTTCAACCAGCTGATCCAGGTGCTTTGTGATCTAGAATCAGCCCAAATAAACTGCTGAGCAGGCAGGAAGAACAGAGGTAACCAAGAAAAACATTCAAATCATTTTGAGTCTGTCCCCATGGGATGAGAATGAGCATACAGTGTGGACTGCTAATTTATCAGGTAATGGTGATTATCTTTGTTTATCATCCTCCACCCACAGACTGTAGACTCCGTACATGTCAGATAAACTCCATTTCTTACTTTGTATGTCAGCTCTCAATCTTTTCTTTTTAACAGCACATGTGTGGATCAGCAAAGTACAGACTGGAAGCAGAAAGTACTTTTTAATCCTGACTGTATTTATGAAATATGTTCACTGTACTACGGAATAAACAGTTTACAGTAGAAGTATTCTAACCTGATCAGAAAGTAGACTGAACTCAATCAAAGAGCCCAGATCTCATTGTTACTCTGACTATATTTGAAATAAAGTAAACAGCCATTTTATCATGAACAGTACATGCTCAGCATGCCAAAAGAAACTGAAAGCATCACTGATCTGCTTGTATCTGTGTTGGTATATAAAGTCCAACATCTCCCTCTAGTGGTCATATATAAACCATGTGTGAGGATGGTGTTGATGTAAAATGTGAATCATAGTGTTCCAGTCAGTCATCAGTGTGTCTCTGCACAGCTGTAATTAAAATGTGTTCAGAGGGCCTCAGTGTCTGAATGGTTCCAGTTCAGCTCCATAACAGCAGCGTCCCTGGTTTGATTCCTGTGTTTCAGCTCATATCTGCCTCTCTCACTGAGGGGACGTCCACTACATGGAAAGGAAATAGATTTTACCTCTGTCATGAAAATGAGAGATTTTGTGTGCGGTAATGTTTTAGGGGCCTTTTTCTTTGTTTACAAGCAAAAACAGCACATGCAGAATGAACTTAACTGAAAGGTTTTTCTCTAAGCAAATAGAAAAAGTCAGTTTCCCGCCACAGTCTTTGAACCAATAGAAAAGCTGGTACTCAGAGGAAGAGGGCGGGCTTTACTTGGTGTCAGTGACAGAAATGAGAAAAAGCTGAAATGAGTGAGAAGGACGATGAAGGAAACATCTGTGCTGTGTCTGCTCTGTAAGTAGAATCTCTGTGTTTGTTTGAATTGTTGTACTTTGACTGTCTGCTCTCCTGATAACAGTGTTGGGGAGTAACGGAATACATGTACCGCCGTTACGTATTCAGAATACAAAATATGAGTAACTGTATTCCGTTACAGTTACCGTTTAAAAAGGTGGTATTCAGAATACAGTTACTTTGTTGAAATAAATGGAATACACGGCGGTACTTCCCTGTTTCATATTGTCGCGGGTCAGGATTATTTGGGTTTGTTTGACAGCTACGTAATGTTGTTCCAGGCGGCAGCGTTACGGTTGCCATGGTTACAGGGTGACGCGCTCTCTCTGCGTGTTTCCTGGGTGAGAGAGCGCTTTTTGTTGTTGTTGTTGTGCTAAGCTAAAAGGCAGAATGCTACAGGCATAGCGCTAAAGAATGTAGCCTGATGGGCAGTGTAGTCCGTGCTGCAGGGAGAATGGACTACCATACCCGTTATGTGTCTGTGAGCGAGGGAGGGAGAGAAAGGAAAAGTCCGAGCTGTCACGGAGCAAAAACGGGAGCTGGAAGCATGTAAATATAATAATAACCACTGCAGCCAAGAAGAGTGCCTGACGAGCCCATTTGTAAGTAAGCTATTAAGACTCAACTGTACACTGTGTTCGTGTTTTCCTCCGGAAAAAATAAGTTCCGTTGGAGCAGCCTTTCAACGCCTCTCTCTGTCTCCCGCAAGCAAAGTTGACCCAGACAACAAAGTAAAGCTAGTTTTCGGCTACCAGCCCGACAGGGAACCGGACGTATTAGCCAGAGGTCCCTTTACTACGTTTCGTACTACGTACCTTCAGTAACAGTAATAAATAACAGCAATAGTACATTCACGTAGTTGTAAACAGCATGATAATATATTAAGTATTCCAAAGTATTCAGAATACGTTACTCTCATTGAGTAACGTAACGGAATACGTTACAGAATACATTTTGGGGCATGTATTCAGTATTCTGTAATGGAATACATTTTAAAAGTAACCTTCCCAACACTGCCTGATAACTGATGATGGAGGAGAAGACATGAAAAACAAATCAGGCTGAATTCAAGTTCAAAACACCACGAGGACCAACTGCAGGTCTGTTAGCATCTGTGATGCTGGATGGCATCAGCTGCATCTATTTAGCTAACTGTCATATAGCTTTTAAGTTATTAGCCTTTGATATCATGATTTTTTGGCCACAATCTGGATCACAGAGTATTTGGCAGTGCAGTAGCTGCACCTATGAGGCTCGCATGTGGTTCACAAACAAGTCGTTGAGATGAGACACATAAAGAGACCAAAGATCTTTAGTTATGCGTGAAGCATCATTTCTAAAGTTCTGCATGTAAAACACAGCATCAACCTCCTGCTGATGACCACAGTTGGTCTGAATGTGAGAGTTCACACTGCAGGGGTTTTTTGCAGCTTGTGGTGAGGCGTCTCAGTCTGCACTGAAAGAAGAAAGGTTTGTGGACGACACCTTCATATTCACACAAACAACTCATACCTCTATCTAATGTGTCAACCACTAGCATGGTGCATAATACCTACACAACATAAATACACTGTGGAAACTAACCCCTTTTTCCACTGCATATGTCGTCAAACGTGTGGGTTTTGCTAAGCAAACATACCTGAGGCACGTCTCTAAAACAGAATGTCAAAGCGAAACAAGAGTCAGTTAGTTCATTGTAACGTATGCGACACACACACACACACGTGCAAAACTCCGCCACATTCATCTATGTGGTAGATTTGAGTTCAGCTACAGATTTTTTTCACTTTTTTTAAATTGCTCGTGTTGAACAAACCTTAATCAGGTTCCTTTTGACCTACAGAGAAAGCAGATGGATTATACCAAGCTCACACTTTTTATCTTCATATGGATTTTTTTCCCAACCTGATGATCAGAAGAGTGTTTGAGGATTCAAGACTTTCTTAAGAACAGCAGTAAAAGTAAGTATTTGCTGTATCTTTTAAAATAATTTTCAGCCTTTTGCCTAAAAAGTTTCAAAAACTAGTGAGACTTGATTTAAAATGTCATATCCTTTATAATGGATGTTAACCCTGTAAAGCCTGAACCATGAAATTATTTATTTATTTATTTATTTATTTATTTATTTATTTAAAAAAAGAAACATATTTTATTTTATTTTATATAGGCAGTTGTAAAGTTCCAATCCTTAATCTAGGTTTCACGCCAGATAAATTTTGAAAAGGCTTTTTCTATATCACAAGAAACTTTCTGGGTGATCAGTAAAGGTAGCATTTGTAGGGGATATAATAAACGCGGGAGAAAACTCTTTTTGATTAAGTTCACACGCCCCATAAGAGAAAGCGGCAATTTTTGCCATCTATCTAAATCTTTTTTATTTTTTATTATAACTGGTGACAAGTTCAGTTTCCATAAATCTTTAAGAACTGGTGGAACGTTTAGCCCAAGGTATGTAAAGCCACTGGGGGACCATTGAAAGGGATTAGAAATATCTGGCAAAGAGTTAATCTGATCACCCAGCGGCATGACTTCTGATTTCCTAAAATTAATTCTGTAACCAGAGAATGAGCTGAACTCGTGTATAGTGGACATAATGGCTGGTATTGATTGTTCTGGTTTTGATAAGAACAGCAATATATCGTCAGCATACAATGCTTTCTTATGATTTGTTCCACCCACTGTTATACCATGCACATCTTGGTGCTGGCGAATGGCCTCAGCTAGAGGTTCAAGTGCTAATGCAATGAGGAGAGGGGACAGGGGACAGCCTTGCCTCGTACCTCTTTGCAGTGGAAATGCTGATGATTGTACAACATAGTTATGACACAAGCTTCTGGAAGTTTGTAGATAGTTTTAATCCATGCAATAAAACCCTCATCTAAGCCAAATCTTTCTAATACATTTAATAAATATGTCCACTCGATTCTGTCAAATGCCTTTTCGGCATCTAAAGATATAACATAGGGTTTATAATTTGTCGGATTCGAGTATTGCATTGCTTACATAAGTTTCTAGTTTGACAAGTGGCTAAACAACAAAACTTCCATCTTTCTTTAAACCTTAAAGTTAATCTGATGTGTTCAGGTTTAAACTCAGGTTCAGTTATTGAGTGAAAACACCAACAGACTCAGAGATTTAGAACAAACTAAGAGTCAGATCAGCAGAAACAGAGAACCCGGACATGTTTACTGTAATTACGTCACTCTGCTCCACGCTGATGTTTGTCGTGTTCGTATCTGCAGGTCAGATTTAACTTTGACATAAAACAGGAAGTATTGGCTGCACAGTAAAAATATTTCCCTGAGACTTATTGTCATAAGATAACCTTTATTAGTCCCACACGTGGGAAATATTGATTCAGTATTTCTTTGTGCGGATAAAACGAGAATCTAACTGCCGTCAGAAAGAAAACGTACTTCTGCTTCAGCGACTGAAACACAAACTGTTCATACATGACGACACATGAGAGGTTCTGATTTTGTTCTGTGGAGATCGTTCAACAACTGAACACTAAAACTTTTCCACTTCGCCTCGTTTGTTGTGACGCACTTATTTCTGCGCATCCTCAGTCCAACCTACCAAATGTCACTCTAACGCGACGTCCTCACGGGACACGGAAGAGTTTGAACCGCAGCTTTAGCTTTATTTAAACCTTAAATTTAATCTGATGTGTTCAGATTTAAACTCAGGTTCAGTTATTGAGTGAAAACACCAACAGACTCAGACATTTAGAACAAACTAAGAGTCAGATCAGCAGAAACAGAGAACACGGACATGTCTGTTGTAACTGCGTCACTCTGCTCCACTTTGATGTTTGTCCTGTTTGTCTCTGCAGGTGAGATTTAACTGTTATAAAACAAACTGAGTGTCACTCTGGTTAAATTATTATTAATATTTCTCAAAGAGTTATTTTCATATTGATTTAGTTTGTGTGTGTGTGAAGGTGACATGAGGCTGGGTGGACTGTAATCCAGCTGTGACAGACACAAAGAAGTGTAATGTGTGATGCATTGTAGTTTCAGGAGTCAGTATACAGCTAGAAAATGTATATATTATTTTATATAAGCTTGCAATCAGCAATGTGTGCTGATTGGTCTTTATTTTGATGGGCACACCATGCGACCAATCACAGGCAAAGACAGACTCTGATCATACTGTTATGTGAAACAAGGCAGGGGTCAGACATTCCCAAGACAGCATGTTTAGGCCAGATACACACAAAGAATGAAACCGATTTAAATGCAAGCGTGTTGGGAAAAAGTGAAGACACAAGTGAAAGTGTAAATGAGCATCTGGCTGCATTTCAGTGATATTGGAGATTGCAGAGCTGAATTTATTACTTTTTTTATTTTCAGCCATTTTCCATCATGAAGGACAAAACGTTTCAGACTTGTCGAGGCCTTAAACCTAATGTGTGTTTTCCGAGTAGTAGTAAATGTATAAAATAAGGCTTTTGAGAAAACAATTATTGAAAATTTCTTCCTTGAAAAAGACCAAATATACAGTTCATTACATAAAGTCTACAAAGTGTGTTTGAATGCTAGAGATGCAGAGATGTGTGCATGTAGCATGAGTGTCTCCATGAGTCTCACAGGCCTGAATGTGCAACTGGATCCATTTATGATTCTAATTCAAGATTTTTTGGTGTGAGCTAAACCACCTACAACTTAACATCACAAAGACAAAGGAACTGATTATGGACTTTAGGAGTCAGGCTCCTCCTCCTACCCCTGTCACCATCAGAGGGGCTGATGTGGAGATCGTTGAGGACTACCGGTACCTGGGGGTACACTTGGACTGTAAACTGGACATGAAGTGGAGTGTTTAGAGCTTGAACTTGCTCATAAGTATTGTTAGATGAGCTTGATGTGAAAAGGTATGCCAGGCTGTTGAGTGTGAGCCGAGAATGCCATGGAGGGAGGAGGAGGAAGGTCCATCCATCCCACAATCTGGACTCATCTGCAGAATTGTACAGTTGTACTTTGACCTTTAACCTCTCTGCTCTGTGTTGTTTCCTCTTTTCAGACCAGAAAAATATCACAGCTGCATCTGGACAGAATGTTACTCTGACATGTCGAGCTTCAAACAACAACATCATGGTTGTAGAGTGGAGCAGAGCTGACCTTAGAGATGAATACGTGTTTGTTTACCGAGATGGCCGATTTGAACCAGATGACCAGCATCCATCTTTTAAGAACCGGGTGGATCTGCAGGACAGACAGATGAAGGATGGAGACGTGTCTTTGATTCTGAAGGACGTGACGATTAATGATGCTGGAACATACGAGTGTCGTGTCTTCCAGGAAGTAGAAGGACCTATGACTCTAATCAACAGCACCAACCTGGTCGTTGATCCTCCAGGTGAGTGAGTAGAGTTGAGTGTGTGTGTGATCAGAGGTGAAGCTGCTTCCTGGTTGCTGTTTTATTTTTTCTAAGCATCTCACAGCTGTTTCTCATTTCTAGGAAAACAAGGAGGACACACAGAGGATGGATCTGTTGAACTGAAAATTGGTCTGTCAGTTTCTGCTGTGCTTCTTGTTGCTGCTATTGTTGGATTATTGATCTACAGAAAACATAAACAAAAGCAGAGTCAGGATTCATACCAGCCTCCTGTTGAATTGCAGGTTGTTTGAAATGTCTCAGTTTTTCTCCTGCTGCTGTTCAAACTCCGTGTTGTCAGTGAACAATCAGGTACAGACAGATGATCTGATCATCCAGCAGACAGACATCAAACATGTCCAGACTGTGTTAGTGTGTCTCTGTGCTGTCTGTCAGAGACTCTGTGAACTACTAGTGTTTGTTCATCTTCACTGCTCATCTTATTGGTACTTTTCTGTAGCATATTTTTTTCATATTTATATCCTGTATTTTCAAACCCCCAAAAATCTCAAATGTTGATAGAGATAAAAAAAATAAAATAAAATTCAGCCTGTAAACACAAAATATTCAGTTTGTGAGTTCCTTTATATAGCTCATATTAAAACAAATTCAAGTCTCACAGAGATGAAAAAACCTGCAGTGTATACTGTGAGGGTAGTTCAACACAATCAGTCTTTAGCTGGCTTGACAAACCTACATTAAAACTCCAGCTGCAGATAACTGGTATCAGAAAGCTGGTTATCGATCTCTGTTCAGCTGGGCTTTCTGCTCAGACTCTTGTCTGCACTCACACTGAAAGGAGTGTTTTGCAAGTCATGTGACCCTTTTTCCACACAATCACAGTTGTTATCAGATGGTGATGAGAAATATTTTAACCACTGAGCACACTCTCAGTGCTGGTGTTTATTTCTAAGGTGACAGCTGCACATTAGTGCTGTGGATCTTTACACTGGATCCCTTTAAACATTAAACTTTATGTCCCACAGCCTGATAACAGAGATGTGTGAATCACTTCAGTTTGTCTCAGATCAAAGTGAAATTAGTTTTATTGATTGAACAGCTTTACCTGGTGTTTGTTCTGTGTTCTAGTAACTGCAATTTTTCTGTATATGAGACTTGACAGCAGATTAGAATCAAGTACAAGAATATTTCTACATTCTCCAAATAACATAAGCACATGTCCATAACATTAAGACCCACAGCTGGAGCTTTGTTTAGTGGTATATACTATTGTCTAGTGTACGGCTTAACAACTCGCTTGTAGCAGAGAATCTCTGTCACGCTTGAAACCTGCTGCACATAAAAGAAACAGTGAAGTAGATGAACTTGTGATTTGTTGCTGTGATGGACCGAGTTGAAAACCAAGAGGAGTCACAGGAATTATTTGAAAAATAGGGTTGCCATTTATTTAACCCCAAAACTATATTTACAAAAGCAATAAATGTTGAGCTTATAAAAGAGGTCAAAGAAACAAAACTGAACTCAGGCTAAGACTACAAACTTAACAAACCAAATGACTGCCCAAACAAACATAACTGACCTAACATGAAATGACATACAAGGGTATATATAATGGCTGATCAGACCATTGTGACACATGAGGGGTAACAAACAACCACAATTATAAATCACAACACAATGCAGTGCAATCTAGTTTGTTAATAAACTAAACACTAAAGAAGAAAATCAAAACCATTAAACCCTAAACTCAAATATTTAATTAAATACAAATACTTGTTTTTAAAGTAAAGAAAACACATATTCTCCCCTTCAATAGGAAGTGGTGGTGTGGTCCAATTATCCCCTTTTGCATATAATGGTTTCAAACCTTGGCTACCATCTTTTGTCCAGCAACTCCCAGGGATGATAGCAGGTAAGAAATAAAAAGACAAAGGTTAGTCAAAAATGAAGTGGTGTGAATACATAAGTAAACTAAATGTGCGCGCTTACAAATAGAACAAATGTATCCAAACCAATCAATAAAGTTATTGGAAACTAAAGTGTGTTATTATGTTCAAATGAAAAAATGAAGAGTTACTGACTTTAGAGTGTGGCCACGGGTTCGGCCATCACAGTTGCTCTTTATCTGTACATGTTGGTGCTATTAACTTGGACGTGTGAGCCCAGAACAGTTCTGTTTGGTAACAATAAAGTCCATTGAATAAATAAATGTTGAGATGGGTTTTTTCTTTGTTTGTTTTATGTGGTTTTGTTCATTACTAACACTGGTGAGTGTAATCACATTACTGTCATTTTATTATTGACAAAATATTAAAGAAATGATGATGATCTGTTTACATCCATGTTAGTCTTTAAAGCCCAACATCTCCCTCTAGTGGCCATAAATAAACTATGTGGGAGGAAATTTATTCATTAACCAAACTACAAGATGTTGACACAAGGGGACAACTGATGTCTCCATTAAACAGATGGATAATTGTTGGCATTCCTGGAGTGGCTTCATCTCAGGAGGTAGAGCAGATCATCCACTAATTATAAAGCTTGTGAATTGATCCCTTGCTGCTCCAGTCTGCATGCCAAATATCCTTGGTCAACATACAAAACCTAAGTTGCTGTCTGACGCATCCATCAGTTTGAATGTTAGACAGAAAGCACTTAAGAGAGGAAAATTATGGCATATAAGTACATATAAATATTTACAACAAAAACTGAGATTATCTTGAAAAACTACTCAATGATACATTTTTGTTGGCTTTTCTAGATAAAAGCTTCACGTTTGAATGTTTTTTTTAAGTTGTCTTTTCACAAAGAAAAAATGTAGCCCTCCACCTCTGTGTTTGAACCAATAGAAAAGCTGGTGCTCAGAGGAAGAGGGCGGGCTTTACTTGGCACTGCACTGGATGATGCCGTCATTCACCTCCTACATCGTTCCCTCTCTCACCTGGAGACCGCTGGGAGCACTGTGAGAATCATTCAATTCAATTCAATTCAATTTTATTTATATAGCGCCAAATCACAACAACAGTCGCCTCAAGGCGCTTTATATTGTACAGTAGATAGCACAATAATAAATACAGAGAAAACCCAACAATCATATGACCCCCTATGAGCAAGCACTTTGGCGACAGTGGGAAGGAAAACTCCCTTTAACAGGAAGAAACCTCCGGCAGAACCAGGCTCAGGGAGGGGCGGGGCCATCTGCTGCGACCGGTTGGGGTGAAAGAAGAAAAACAGGATAAAGACATGCTGTGGAAGAGAGACAGAAATTAATAACAGATATGATTCGATGCAGAGAGGTCTATTAACACATAGTGAGTGAGAAAGGTGACTGGAAGGAAAAACTCAATGCATCATGGGAATCCCCGCAGCCTCGTCTATTGCAGCATAACTAAGGGAGGATTCAGGGTCACCTGGTCCAGCCCTAACTATATGCTTTAGCAAAAGGAAAGTTTTAAGCCTAATCTTAAAAGTAGAGATAGTGTCTGTCTCCCGAATCCAAACTGGAAGCTGGTTCCACAGAAGAGGGGCCTGAAAACTGAAGGCTCTGCCTCCCATTCTACTTTTAAATACTCTAGGAACAACAAGTAAGCCTGCAGAGCGAGAGCGAAGTGCTCTAATGGGGTGATATGGTACTACAAGGTCATTAAGATAAGATGGGGCCTGATTATTTAAGACCTTGTATGTGAGGAGCAGGATTTTGAATTCAATTCTGGATTTAACAGGAAGCCAATGAAGGGAAGCCAAAACAGGAGAAATATGCTCTCTTTTCTAGTCCCTGTCAGTACCCTTGCTGCAGCATTTTGGATCAGCTGAAGGCTTTTCAGTGAGTTTTAGGACATCCTGATAATAAAGAATTACAGTAGTCCAGCCTGGAAGTAATAAATGCATGAACTAGTTTTTCAGCGTCACTCTGAGACAGGATATTTCTAATTTTAGAGATGTTGCGCAAATGGAAGAAAGCAGTCTTACATATTTGTTTAATATGTGCGTTGAAGGACATGTCCTGGTCAAAAATGACTCAAGGTTCCTCACAGCATTACTGGAGGCCAAGGTAATGCCATCCAGAGTAAGAATCTGCTTAGATACCATATTTCTAAGATTTTCAGGGCCGAGTACAATAACCTCAGTTTTATCTGAATTAAGAAGCAGAAAGTTAGCGGCCATCCAGGTCTTTATGTCTTTAAGACATTCCTGCAGTTTAACTAATCGGTGTGTGTTACCTGGCTTCATGGATAGATAGAGCTGCGTGTCATCTGCATAGCAGTGAAAATGTATGCTATGTCTTCTAATGATGCTGCCTAGAGGAAGCATGTATAATGTAAATAGAATTGGTCCTAGCACTGAACCCTGTGGAACACCATAATTGACCTTAGTGTCTGAAGAGGACTCTCCATTTACTTGAACAAATTGGAGTCTATTAGATAGATATGATACAAACCACTGCAGTACAGTACCTGTAATACCTACAGCATGTTCTAATCGCTCTAATAGGATATTATGGTCAACAGTATCAAACGCAGCACTGAGGTCTAGCAGGACAAGCACAGAGATGAGTCCACTGTCAGAGGCCATAAGAAGATCATTTGTAACCTTCACTAAAGCTGTTTCTGTGCTGTGATGAGCTCTGAAACCTGACTGAAACTCTTCAAATAAGCCATTCCTCTGCAGATGATCTGTTAGCTGTTTGACAACTACTCTTTCAAGGATTTTTGATATGAAAGGAAGGTTGGAGATTGGCCTATAATTAGCTAAGACAGCTGGGTCTAGAGATGGCTTTTTAAGTAAAGGTTTAACTACAGCCACCTTGAAGGCCTGTGGTACATAGCCAATTATTAGAGATAGGTTGATCATATTTAAGATCGAAGAATTAATTAATGGCAGGACTTCTTTGAGCAGTTTTGTAGGAATGGGGTCTAAAAGACACGTTGATGGTTTGGAGGAATTAATTATTGAAGTTAACTCAGAAAGATCAATTGGAGAAAAAGAGTTTAACTTAACATTGATGGTACTAAAAGTAGCTGTAGATAATATTACATCTGTGGGATGATTATTGGTAATTTTTTCTCTAATGATAAAAATTTTATTTGTGAAGAAGTTCATGAAGTCATTACTAGTTAACGTTAAAGGGATGGTTGGCTCAGTAGAGCTCCTATGGGCTCAAAATGTGGTCATAAATATTTTGTACTTGTAAATCAGTTTTGTATGTGTAAAAAGAATTTGTGCGTGCGTAAAAAGATTTGTATGTGTAAAAAGATTTGTGTGTGGACTTAGCCAAAAAAAAACCCTGCAAGTTACAAGTACAATTTTGACCCTTTTTTTCTTCCTGTCATCTGATTGGTCAATGTCATGTCAATCACAAATGTAACAATCCAATCAGAGAACAGATGGGTTTGGCTGTCGGAGGGCAGTTTTTGAACTGCAGGTCCTTGAAGGGTAATACAGTTTGAAGCTGGAGGATCTCTATATAAATATCCGATAGAAGCTAGGTCCCTTACTTTCAGCAGCTGTTGAAAGGATAAAGTTGTGGTATGTCAGTGGTTAGAAATACCATTATTACTTTAGGATTAGTTTAACACAAAGTCAGGGCTGACCGGGACCATTGCTGTGAGTCACAGTGCAGCATAAAGGTCCTTTCACATCTGACGCAGGATGTGCTGCTAATGCTAACTGCTAACTAAAAGCAAAGGATCCAGAATTTGTTGCGCTGGCTGCTGAGCTCTGTGGGTTTTTGCAGCAGCTCTACCTGTACTAGATGCACCTGCTCCTTGTCGTTTCTATCTCTGACTTTATGTCCTCTACAACAGTTTCTGGTTTTTTTGCTAGTTCTTCAAATGTTCAATAAAAACATGTATGCTAATTCATAATGAAGAAAGCTTTGTAATGAAGACTGTCATTTCCAAAACACTGCCCCCCCGCGTCCGCACCGCTGTTGAAAAGGCTGTGGAAGTCCCTGTATAAGGCACGTAGACCTGTGACACAAAAATCACCAAACTCGGACGACCACAGACTGTTTTCCTTCGTGGTGATGAAGGAAAACGCTGGGTTGGCATGTAAAGGGCATTTATTCCTTCAAGGACCTGCAGTTCAAAAACGTGCCCCTCCGACAGCCAAACCCATCTGTTCTCTGATTGGATTGTTACATTTGTGATTGACATGACATTGACCAATCAGATGACAGGAAGAAAAATAGGGTCAAAATTCGTACTTGTAACTTGCAGGGGGGTTTTTGGCTAAGTCCACACACAAATCTTTTTTACACATACAAATCTTTTTTACGCACGCACAAATTCTTTTTACACATACAAATCTTTTTTACGCACGCACAAATTCTTTTTACACATACAAATCTTTTTTACGCACGCACAAATTCTTTTTACACATACAAATCTTTTTTACGCACGCACAAATTCTTTTTACACATACAAATCTTTTTTACACACGCACAAATTCTTTTTACACATACAAAACTGATTTACAAGTACAAAATATTTATGACCACATTTTGAGCCCATAGAGCTCTGACTGTTTGTCAGCCTGGCTACAGTGCTGAAGAGAAACCTGGGGTTGTTCTTATTTTCTTCAATCAGTGACGAATAGTAAGATGTTCTGGCTTTGCGGAGGGCTTTCTTATAAAGTAGCAAACTATTTCTCCAGGCTAAATGATGATCCTCTAAATTTGTGACACGCCATTTCCTCTCCAGCTTACGAGTTATCTGCTTTAGGCTACGTGTTTGAGAATTATACCACGGAGTCAGGTACTTCGGATTTGAGGCCTTAGTTTTCACAGGAGCTACAGTATCCAGAGTCGTACGTAGTGAGGAGGTAAAATTATTAACAAGATAATCGACCTCTGTTGGAGTAGCGTTCAGATAGCTGCTCTGCTCTATGTTGGTACAGGGCATTGAAGATGATAACAGTGGGTGGATTATATTCTTAAACTTAGTTACAGCACTTTCAGAAAGACATCTACTTTGATAAAGTCTACTCTCCACTGCTGTGTAATCAATTATTGTAAATGTAAATGTTATCAGGAAATGATCAGACAGCAGAGGGTTTTCAGGAAACACTGTTAAATGTTCAGTTTCTATGCCATATGTTAAAACAAGATCTAGAGTGTGATTAAAGTGGTGGGTGGGTTCATTTACATTTTGAGAGAAGCCAATTGAGTCTAATAACAGATTAAATGCCATGTTGAGGCTGTCATTTTAGCATCTACATGGATGTTAAAATCACCCACAATAATTATTTTATCTGAGCTGAGCACTAAATCAGATAAAAAGTCTGAGAAATCAGAGAGAAACTCTGTGTAAGGCCCAGGTGGACGATAGATGATAACAAGTAAGACTGGTTTCTGAGTTTTACAGCTGGGGTGGACGAGGCTAAGCATCAGGCTTTCAAATGAAGTAAAAGTCTGTCTTGGTCTTTCATTAATTAATAGACTGGTGTGAAAAATTGCTGCCACACCGCCCCCTCGGCCTGTGCTTCAAGGTTTCTGGTAGTTAGAATGACTCGGGGGTGTTGATTCATTTAAACTAACATAATCATCCTGCTGCAACCAGGTTTCTGTAAGGCAGAGTAAATCGATTTGTTGATCAATTATTAAGTCATGTACTAACAGAGACTTGGAGGAGAGAGACCTAATATTTAATAATCCACATTTCACTGTTTTACTCTTTGGTTCAGATGTGGATACTGTATTGTTCTTTCTTTGTGATTTTTATGTTTAAGTTGTTTATTGCTGGTTTTAGTTTGTTTTTGTCTTTTTGGGAGCTGACACAGTCTCAATGGAGATGGGTTTTGGGGGGTAGCAGGAGGAGAGAAGCTGCAGAGAGGCGTGTAAGACTGCAACTCTGCTTCCTGGTCCCAACTCTGGATAGTCATATTTTGGGGGGTTTAATAAATTGGTCCATATTTCTAGAAATGAGAGCTGCTCCATCCAAAGTGGGTCGGATGCCGTCTCTCCTAACAAGACCAGGTTTCCTCCAGAAGGTTTGCCAATTATCTATGAAGCCCACATCGTTTCTGGGACACCACTCAGACAGCCAGCAATTTAAGGAGAACATGCGGCTAAACATGTCACTCCTGGTCTGATTGGGGAGGGACCAGAGAAAACTACAGAGTCCGACATTGTTTTGGCAAAGTTACACACCGATTCAATATTGATTTTAGTGACCATCAATGCACTACATGGATTTTGGACTACCTCACCGACCGACCACAGTATGTGAGGACTTAGGGATGTATGGCGGACAGGGTCGTCTGCAGTGCAGGGGGTTCCCCACAGGGAACGGTTCTGGCTCCGTTCCTTTTCACCATCTACTTCAGTGGCTGCAGCACCCACAATGTGGGACGGAGAGATTTCGCAGGTCTTTCCTTCCCACTGCTGTCGGACTCTATAACATGGTCTCTGCAGATGACCACACACGCAGACAGAAAGACACACACTATGGTAATCTTTGCCCAGTCTCCCTAATGTGCAATTTTCCTGATATAACAAATTATTTTATTCTATTTTGTAAAGTATGTTATTATTTTATTATTTTATCATTTTATCGTATTCTATATTTTTTTACTTAACTTTTAATGCTCTTAACTTGTACTGTCCACTTTCTGCTGTGGGACTAATATCTTCTCTTGAAACTGGAAGCCTGTGATGATGTGTAAAATAAGCCCAGTTTGGATTATAATGACCTGACTTTACATTTAACAGCATGATGATATTAGTCAAATATATATTAGTCTCTCTGTAGATTTTCACACCATGCTAATTTCTGCGTGTGTTTCAACACAGAGGTGTTCGTTTTAAAAGAGGACTAATATGCTATTTGTAAGCGGGCGTCCCGTGGTTCCAGGGGTTGGGAAGCTCATCTGTAACCGGAAGGTTGCCAGTTCGATCCCCCCCCTCTCTCTGTTTTGGTGGAGTTGTAAAGTGCTTTGGGTGCCTAAAAACCGCTATATAAATGCAATCTATTATTATCAAGAAGAGCATTTCTTTAAACTCCGACAGATCAAAGACTGCTATCATATTTACTAAACATGAATATATACTTAATAATTATTGTAAATTTAACTAACTTCCTGCAGCATTATTCAGTTTTTCTTTTAACATTTAGTTATGACACCAGCATCTTAAGTTCCTTCTGTCTCACTAAATTCTGAATTTACTTTTTATAAAGTTAATAATTTAATAGTTTGCATGACACCCTGTTAGTTTGATCATTTAACATGTGAACTGATCAAAATTAGACTTCTTTAATGTTATTTAATATTCTGTGCAATTAACCAACATTCAGCAATTAACTAACATTCAGTTCCTCAAAGCTTCATTCAGCTGCTCTGAGGAACTGAATGTTAACCATTCAGTTTCTCCTTTGTCAGGTCTGTTTTTTCACTTTTTGTAACACTGGAGCAGCTCTTTGTTTTTATTCGTGTTGCACAACTAAAAGGATGAATTTGTTGTTAATGAGTCGTATAAAGAAGGCTGATCAGACCAAACAGTGTTTTTAGCATAAATTTAGAGGCGGCCACGTTTTTGCTGTAGCTGCTCCCAGGGCTGGACTGGGACAAAAAATCGGCCCGGGCATTTTGACTAGAGACCGGCCCACCAGGTATTATAGGAAAAACCATAAAGCCTTTGAATGAAAACAAACGCTGTTGTCACAGTGATGTACACTGTCTTGTTGGTTTATATGTATCAGTCTAATAAACTTAAACCTACACCATCCTCCCTATTCTGGTATTCTAAACAGTACCCGAAAGTCGACTGCTTGGTCGAGTTAACCTCCTGAACTATCTACAACACATGGTGAAAACCTGAAATTAAGACAGAGAAGACTAGAGGTGAGACATGATCATTACTGATTACTGATGACAGATTTAGATATATTTTCATAAACCATTGATTTGCCACATCAATAAACAGCATGGCAGGGCAAAATATTTTTTCTAACATGGCAACCTTTAAAAAGTGAAAGGA
Source organism: Oreochromis aureus (assembly GCF_013358895.1). Taxonomy (NCBI): domain Eukaryota; kingdom Metazoa; phylum Chordata; class Actinopteri; order Cichliformes; family Cichlidae; genus Oreochromis; species Oreochromis aureus. The sequence goes on along the minus strand of NC_052944.1, from coordinate 75,425,212 downwards.
GACAGAAAGACAGGTGAGAAAGAAAAACTTAATTGACTTTTTGATGGCATTTTACACACAGTACTGGTACAGTATCTAGAAAATGTGGGAAAATACTGGCATCATAAACAGTACTTCTGAAGATATTATAATGGGACCCTAAAAAAATACTATGTACAATAATGGATTTCTATACATTCTCTCTGCTCCTCCTGCCTTTCCGTCATCCACCTGCCAGCGTGTTGCATCTGCTGGCCTCCACCACTTGCTAATGTTACTGAATCTGTGGAAGCTTCGCAATAACCACCACCAAACAATTGAGTTATTTTTACACATCTCCCTTCATCTGGCCAATCCACCACCTTTCAGTGTTTATACCGTTACGGGAAAAAAAATGAAGAAAAAAACCCATCGGCCCATAAAAACGAAGAATCACTCCAGCTATGGCTGCTCCGAAGTTGTGCAATGATCTGCCCTTCAATGTTAGCCATGTTGGCCTCATTGCTTTCTGAATTTAAAACGCTTCTTAAAGCACGTTTATGTGCTGATGCCTTTGGCACTCCTTTAAGAGGGTGGCTCTATTTTATATGATTTAATATACATTTGTGAACCCTGCTTTATGTTAAAGTGCTTTATAAGTAAAGGTGTTATGGTATGAGTCTGACAACACTGATGAGAACATGTCGGCTTTCTTCCTTGTGGTTAGTGTGTCAGTCTGCACTGAAAGAAGATGGCGGCTTTGCTTTTAGCACAGACACCTCACAGTTCTATCCTTTCACTGATTGGCTCACAGCAAAGGTGCTGAGAGGAGAAACTGTGAGCAACAGTTTATAAAAAATCACCACATACTGTGTGTGTGATGCATCATTACAAATACTGTTTAAACACAGCTGTAACATGCAGTAAGTGTATAAAAATGTGTCAACCAGACAACCAGACTAGATCTTCTTTTTCTTCTGAACACAAAATATTTAAGAATTAAACTCTGATAAGACATTTTCACATAAATGAACTCAGGTGCTGCACCAAGGCCCAAAATCATGTTAAATGACTGTGAACTGGGGATTCTGCAAAGCTGCTCAGACAGACAGGCTGCAGACTCTGCTGGTGGTTCCTGTGTTTAAGTATCACAGCTCGGCCTGTTGAGGTGGAGAGAAGAGAGACATGAGCTGATGATGCATTTTAGTCCTGTGATGCAGTCATGTGACCAATTAAACTATAGCAGACAGCATTACACAGCAATTGTTTTGTTTGCGCTCAGTTTTGACAGCCCTAATAAAGATTAATATCAGTCTGTTAAAAGTCCGCTTGTTCACTGTAACCGGTTTAGACTACGTTACCCATGATGCACCTTGGTATCTGTACTTCCGGTTGGGAACGTGTTCAGCGCAGTTCTGCACAGATGAGAGGTGTCGGAGGATTAACGTTTTTACTTGCATTCCTGTGTGAGTTAACCGTGTATGACCACACACTCATATACACACTCACACTCCCTTTACCTGCATGTGAATGCTGTAATGCAATCGCCTCCCCACCAAAGCTGTACATCCTGTTGATGTCATCTGCCACCTCCTTATTAAAGTTACTTGAACTACGTCACTGTGGAGTGCCATTCCTTCTGACCGAGGACGACTCAGTTGAAGCGTGATCGGCAATCAGTGCAAACATACATTACACAGTCTCTACATGCTCCAGATAGCTTTACTTCAAATTCTTTAATTCTCACTTGCTTTTGCAACTTTGTACTTTTGTGTTACTCACAGCAACAACTCAACCTCATTGTTAGTCCATTTAAAAAACTCGGTGCTTTTCCTCAACATTTTTCCGCGGCGTTTCAAAGAGTGTCAGAAATGACGCCGGTTGAATCGTCTTACAATTCACGCATGCGCAGTACTGGAACATAAGCAGCTGCTTCAGTGTGAATGAACAACTGTTTGGAAACAATTGAAAACGATAGTGTGGATGCGGAGCGTTTTTAGACGAAAATGTATTCTGTTTAGTGTAGACGTATCCTCAGTCTTTGAAATACTCTCCACTAACAGTGCAATAATCAATCACAATAGTCATGGAAACTAATCAAGAACATTGCAAATAAAAACAACTGTTCTATAAACTCCTGAACCACCAAACCACAGGTTCAGGCCCTTGTTTTTTTAAAAATCCCAGAAACTGGACGTCTGTGACCCTTTGCAAACATTTCCTCCTGATAATTAGGTGCTTAATCACAGTGATCATTTCTCTTGTCCTGGACATTTTCGGGAGCAAGTTCTTATCTATGAACCAATGAGATAGGTGCTAGGTGGACTCACTGGCCCCAAGAAATGACTGACAAATTGTTACAGCTTTGTGGGTTCCAGGTTCAAGTTCTATGAAACTTTTTGTATTTATTAAAAACAAAACAAACCCTAATTGAACAGGATTTCAGCTAAAGTGAAAAATCACTGATGTTTTCTGCTATCATTGAAATTTTACAATTACATTGTGAATGGGGAGAAAAACCTGCTGCTGTCACCACCTGGTCATCCTTTGACATTTGTTTTTTTAAGTCATTGCTCCTCCCCCTGCAGGAAGGTCTCAGTGTCACACTCAGTATAAATCTGCTGCCATCTACTGGTAACACTGAGTGTTACAGCAGAGCAGCTGCTTTATGCAAGAAAAAAAGAACAAACCAGTTACTCTGCCATCCAGAGGAAATACTGTGAAGCATGTTTCTGAGATTTTTCTGAAACCACTGAACATAAAAAGTTAAAAATGATAACTGATGTGATATGATTGGCTTTAAAACAAGTTTACTTTTGGAGAATTTTTTCAAACAAGTTCATGTTTGACTTAATTCACTTTGCAAACATTTCATTTCTCTTTCATTATGTTTATTCCTTCTTATTTAAAATTCCAGCCTTTTGTGTGACCTGCATGAAACCTCAAAACCTCAAAATAACCAACAGGGGGCGATGGTGAGCTGACCTCATGGGCCAAAAGGTCACATTGATGATGAAAGCACTCCAATGCGACACTTTTCCATCTGTTCAGATCCAAAATAGCTTCTCAGTGTTGTGTAATGATTCTTCATCCCCAGCAGACGAGAGAAACGCTGTAACAAGAAGGTTTTAGCGTCTGTGTCAGTTTCACTTCCTCCTTCCTGTGACAGTGTGAGGCCTGCATCAGCACCACGCTGCAGCAGCAATGATTGATAACACAAACACTCAGACAAACATCCTCAGCAGCCTGATAACACAGTGTGAAACTACCCACAACTGTGAAACAATCAGTTTTCCTTCCTTATTGTTTCATAAAACCACAGAATGATTATGAAACAACCTCCGTCTGAGGAGTGACACACCGAGAGCCGAAACATCAGAGCTGTGAAATGTAGAGAAAGGGAATTCCCAACATACACTGAAGGGGTTAAATCTGTAGATGGTGCAGGAGGAGAAGCTGGAGATGACTGATATGTAGCCAGTTGTTTGAGTGTTTATGACCCAGAGCTTCAGGTACATTATTCACTGGAAAGTATGCACATAACATTTTCACACTTATAAAAACTGTCAAACTCAAAGGTCAAATATATTAAAACCAAAAGGTTAATGCACATAACCCAAAGACCATGACAACAAAATATGAAAGACTGATAGTCTTCTTATGTTATATTAAAGTCAAACATCTCCCTCTAGTAGCCATATATATATATATATATAAACCATGTGGGAGGATGGTGTTAATTATATTCCAGGTTAACAGGCAGATAAACTCTGCACATGTCTCCTATCAGTCTTGTGTCTAACACAGACACACAAACATTCACAGGTTAATCTAACTGCCTGACTGTGGACTGTGGGAGAATCAGAGTGCTCAGAAACAACCATGCAGACCCCACACAGAAAGATGGAGGCTGGATTCAAACCCAGCACCTTCTTCCAGTCAGACAACAGCATCACCATGCTGCCTCAGGGGGACGCCCACTAAATGAACATGGTTGTAGTTTGTTTCATTAACTGAGCTGCAACACTGACAGCAGACTGAAGTGGAGTCGATGTTTTAAATGATATTTTTGAATTGATTTGTTGTGAATGAAGTCATAATGTCAGGATGTGCTTTATCGATTATCACAGAGAAACTCAAATATCATGTAATCATCTCAGTTAACCTCAAATTATGTCCAAACAACGTTGCTGGTTTTTTAACTTTTTAAAGCACAAAAGGTTTTATGTGTTTCTGTGTGTTACATTAAAAAAAAACATTTAATTTGAAATGTTTCACAACAACAAAGTCACTACAGAGTCTCTAAGTTCATATTCTGGAATAAATTTATCACATGAATCATTAAGAGGTTAGAAATCCACCAATAACTCTACAAATAGAGGAAGAAACCGACTCAGAGGAAGAGGGCGGCTTTACTTGGTGTCAGTGAGAGAAATGAAAAAAGCTCAAATGAGTGAGAAGGACGATGAAGGAAACATCTGTGCTGTGTCTGCTCTGTAAGTAGAATCTCTGTGTTTGTTTGAATTCTTGTACTTTGACTGTCTGCTCTCCTGATAACTGATGATGGAGGAAGACACATGAAAACAAATCAGGCTGAATTCAAGTTCAAAACACCACGAGGACCAACTGCAGGTCTGAAGGTTAACAGAGTTACTGATGAATTTATGAGTGAAAAGCTGAAATGAGATGCTGTTAAGTGGACTTTAGTTTAGTGCTAGTCTTTTGTATTTACTAACACATACAGTATAATTATAATGTATGTGAGTCCTTCTGTAACACACTTATTAATGCATAATAAACACACATAATACATTAGAGGTTAAAGTATGAAGTGGTGTGATCAGTTTTATTTATTAATTCTGTTCATTGAGAAGTTGAAAAGTAAAATCCTAGAGCCTCTGCTATACTGCAGCAGTTTTGCTGAGTTTGTTTGGGTTCACTTGTCCGCTGAGAGGGAAACATCAAATAATACAAAGTTGATCTGAGTGATCACCTTTGTGTGTTTATGTCAAATCAACCTGAGTGTCATTTCTCTTTAGTTCTGATCTCACTGCTGAGCTGCACAACAAACCAAGGTCAGTAACCTTCTTCTGTCACAGTTTAAACCTGATAAACTCTGACAGGTTTTACACATTTGGATTCAAACTTTCAGTAAAGATCTCAAAGACGTGATCATCAGTTTTTCATTTTAACCGTCACAGCTCGTCTGACTGTGAGTCCCAGCAGCTCTCAGTTCTTTGAAGGAAAGTCTTTAAATCTGAGCTGTGAGGAGGACGACAGCTCTGCTGGATGGACTCTGAGGAGAAACACAAGCAAACAACAGAGGACTCAGTGTGGAGATGGGTGGGAAGATGGTCTGGTTCTGCCTGTATTATTGGCTTTGCCTCCACAACTTATAATGGAGTTTACTGGTGTGAGTCCAGAGGGGTCCCATCAGTAACATGGTTAACCTGACAGTCACTGGTAAGCTGAGTGTGTGGAGTTAGTGTTGATGAAGCTGTGTGTAAATGGATGAAATGCTGTAGTTTGTCTCTGTGTTGAGGTGGATCAGTGATCCTGCAGAGTCCTGTCCTCCCTGTGATGGAGGGAGATGACGTCACTCTGCTCTGTAAAACAAAGACCACTCCCTCCAACCTCCCAGCTGCTTTCTATAAAGATGGCTCCCTCATCAGGAAGCAGCCTACAGGTCACATGACCATCCAGCATGTTTCCAGGTCTGATGAAGGCCTCTACAAGTGTGACATCAGCGGTCATGGAGAGTCTCCATCCAGCTGGATCACTGTCACAGGTGACACACTCACCTGTCTGTGTTTCTGCAGCTTTCAACATTCACAATAAACTAATGATTATATTTTGTCTATTTAAGGGAAACCTACAACCACATCTCCATCTACTCCCACACCTGTATCTACATCCACCTCTATCCCTACACTGTTAAAAAAATCCGTAAATTTAGGGTCCCTTTACCGTGGATTTGCTACGGATTCGCTCCGTTTTGCGAAATACGGAAAGTTTGCTGTTGCGCAAGGCAGAATTTTCTCCCCCATCCAGAATATTCCGACGCCATTACTTTCAGTGCGGTCAGTGCCTACCTAAATTTCTGCAAGTCACAAGGAAAGTTGGAAACAGGTTGGTTGTGTGGAATGAGAATGAGAATGTAGTGCCACCTTGTTCCCCCTCGTACATTAAATTGGTCTCGATAGGCAGTTGGTAGTGGTGTGTATGTGACTGGACGTTTGCTGCTAGCTGCGTTAGCATTAGCCAGCCGCCTGCGCTTCGTAAGTACGTCAAAAACCATTTTTTCCCTCCCTCTTACATGAAATTTGGTCTCGATAGTCAGTTGGTAGCCGTGTGTGTTTCATGGTAACATTGAATGTGTGGGTTTTGCGTTATTTTGAAGCGTGGTTTGCCCAACTAAAGTTAACGTTAGCCCATAAGTTGGATGCGCGCGCTTGTGTGTGTGTGTGTGTAAATTAGCCACATGTGTGTATTGTTATAGCTCGCTGTGTTACGTTAGCATGCAACTGAACATGGTAATAATTAAAAGGGGTGATAGTTAAGTAGAATCAGATTTCATTGCAGAAAACATTGCAGCCCAAAGAGAGTGGCCCATGCAGCCCAACGCAGATTACTTATTTGAAGGTACCTGAAAAGTGAATGTGCTTCACTGTGCTGATATAAATTTATTGTTTTCATATTGATTCTGTTCTGATTCTGGTTATCCTTCAATTGGCAAATTCAATCTCTTAAAAATGTTGACTTGTAACATTTGTGGCTTTAACGCTCGTTCTTCAACTGATTACTTGAAACACTGCCGAACACACAGAAATAATAATAATGTATCTTTTTTATGTGGCCATAGGGATTGCAGAAGGAAGTTTAACACATACAGTAGCCTTGCTGTGCATATGTCACGAGCTCATGTAGACAGAAGGAGCACACAAACATGGAACCGTAATGTGTCTGTACAGTTAAGGTGCTTGTTTAATTTTTGCAGCAGTGAATATGATGATCTTAAAACTTTAAAGTGTCATTTGAGTGGTCACATAGATGAGGGTTTGACTGTAACATGTCCCTTTGATGGATGTTCTAAGACATTCAATGTAAAGTCATCCTTTTTAACGCATATTTCCAGATACCATAAAGGGTGGGATGTTACCAAGATAGCCCCAGTTCATATATGTGAACTAACAGAACGGTCTTTCCAAGGTGAAGGATCACATGTAGAACCTGAAGAACCTGAAAGTTTTAACATTGATGCAGAACAAAGTGATAATTTCTGCAGTGATCAAGTGAAAGACAACTTCACAGAGAGTCTTGCTCAGTTTTACTTGGGTTTACAGGCAAAATATTTGGTTCCAGCCTCCACAATAACAGAAATAGCAAATGAAATGAGAACTATAAGTGATATTCAACAGGAATATACTGTGGATGCACTAGCCTGTGAACTGGGGCAGTATGGTGTTCCAAAGGAGACTGTAACATCTCTTGGGAATAGTATATACGAGCAGAGCCCTATGCACAAGGCATTACATGAAAAGGGTCATTTAACTACGCAACACAAGAGGCTGAAATATTACAAGTCACACTATGACTATGTTGAACCTGTTGAAGTCTTTCTTGGACGCAATCGCAGTGGCCAGAAGAGGCACTATCATTACATCCCAATACTGGAAACCCTCAAAGTAATTCTGAAACAGCAAGGTTTAGATCAGCACAGTCCTAGTTCAAATTCTGAAGATGATGTACTGTGTGATGTCACTGATGGGTGGGCCATCAAATCCAATGCCATGTTTTCCTCAGACCCAGACAGTTTAAAGGTAATGCTCTTTCAGGATGCTTTTGAGGTGGCTAATCCACTCGGATCTGCCAAGACAAAGCATAAAGTATTGGCTGTCTACTTCACACTTGGAAATTTTCATCCACACCAACGATCAACTGTTGATCAGATACAGTTGGCATTACTCTGTGTAGAGAAAGATTGCAAATACTTTGGAATGGATAAGATTTTCAATAAGCTAGTGTCAGACTTGTGTGAGCTGGAGGAAAGGGGCATATCTTTCAATGGAAAAATATATAAAGGCACTGTTGCGTGCATAATGGGCGATAATCTGGGCTCCCACATGATTGGTGGCTTTACAGAAAATTTCAGCACAGCTCAATATTTCTGCAGATACTGTTTGGCAACAAAAAGTGAATTTCAGTCGAACCCTCTCACAGTTTTCACTCATAGAAATCCAGCTGATCATAATGAGACTGTGCGGTTTCTGGAAAGTAACGATGAAGTACACACTCATCACGGTGTTAAATGTGACAGTGTTTTCAACAAACTGTCCAACTTTCATGTGTGTCAGCCAGGCTTACCAGCTTGTTTAGCTCATGATCTGTTTGAGGGGGTAGTAGATTATGATTTGGCATTGTTTTTGCAGTTCTTAATCAGAACACAAAAGTGGTTCAGTTATGAGGTTCTTAATGAAAGAATCAAATCATTTCCTGGTGAAAGCAGCGACAAGCTAAACACTATTCCCACTACAGGAGCCAGGCTTGGAGGACATGCAGCCCAAAACAGGTGGCTTTTGAAATTCTTGCCTGTTTTGGTGCATGACACAATTGAAGATGCTGATAATGAAGTATGGGGACTTGTACTACTTCTGAGGGAGCTTGTTGAATTTGTCTGTGCACCTCGGCTCTCAGAGTTGCAGATTGCTTTCATGAAGGGACTGATTGAACTGTATGTGGAATTGAGGCAAGAGCTGTTTCCAAGAGTTCAACTTAGACCAAAACACCATTATCTGCTTCACTATGCACACTTGACTTTACAATTTGGCCCACTCATATATACTTGGACAATGCGCTTTGAATCAAAACATTCTTATTTTAAAAGGTGCATTAGGGCAAGTAAGAACTTCATAAATGTAACCAAGTCTCTGGCTGAACGGCACCAGTTGCTTCAGGCTTATCAGTCTTGTGGTACCTTGTTTCGTTCCCAGGTTCATGTCTCAGACTCAACACGGTTCTATCCAGAGCTCTATGACCAGAACATAAAGACAGTGGTTGGAGAATTTGATTTGAACTCAAGTAACTCAGTTGTCACAGAGAGTGTGCAGGTTAAAGGCACTACATATGCAAATGGAATGCTGGTCTTACTGAGCTACGCAAAAGGACTACTGCAGTTAGGACAAATAGCAAGCATTTTTGTAAAAAATGAAACTACTGTCCTACTTTTGCTTCGAGGGAAAACTGCCAGCTGGATACCTGAGCTTGGACTCTATGAACTTGATGAAAATGCTTCTGACCTGTTCAGTTGCCATGATTTGAACAAACTTGATGATTATCATCCACTTTATTCTTACCACAGAGGTACTCGGTGGCTCATTCCTCTTAAACACACACCAACATGGAACTTGTGAAAAACTATGTCAAGAAAGCAATGCCATCGCTCAGTAGCGATCAGATGGATACACTCATGGCTAAACTGGAGGAATTAGGAGTTCTCTCTGTAGATGACCTGAGCCTTGTGGACCCGGAGGACATTAAAGACACTCTGCCATTCATTCAGTGCAAAAGATTCGTCAGAGCTGTCAAAGCATTGGAAGCAGGTGAGTTTTTGCCCCTCTGTTTTAATGAAAGTTTTCTGAAACTACAAAGGTTTATTCCAAAAATGCAAAAAAAAAAGTTGCCATCAGCTGTACATGGCAATAATTACTCTATAATTGGTTTTCATAATTAGGTCCATTTGTATTCCTGGTTGACCCAAACTGGACATTGAGGACCAATGTATTAATTGATTTGCAACAATTGTGATGTGTTTAATTTATGGAGATGTTTGTCATGTCATCCATAGATTCACAAACTCCACCGCAGTTCACCCGGCCTGGCCCCTCATCAACACCTGAACCACAGAGGTTTCAGCTGCCCTCAACACCACCTGAGACAGCCGACTCCCCATCCCAAGACACATATTCTGTACCATGGCACAAATTTCCCTCAAAAGTCATGGATGAGTTGCGTGAAAAAAAGTACATAATGGGGAAAGACAGACGAGAGATGGTTCGGATCGTCGCTGAAGATTACCTCCATAAACACCCAGGAAGACCTGGTAGACAAAAGCTGAGGGAACTCGCCAGTATGATTGTAGGACAATATCCTGCCTCCTTCAAGCTGACAGAGCCGTTTGGAAACAAACCTTTTGCAAAAGATGGTTCTGAAACTCTCTTTCGTCAGCTGGAACACAGAATTGAAAATATGAAGAGGCCACAAAGCTCACTGAAGAGGCAAGCAGGGGGTGAAAATTCAACAAAGAAAAGGCCCAGGAATTCAGATCTGTATGGATGTGTGGCGTGGGATCCAATCATTGAGGGGGCCGTGTGTAGAGAAGACCTGCTGTCTAAACGAGATGAGTTGAAACGTGCCTTTCAAACCCAGGATCTTCAGGTGGGTCTGCAATCATCCATTACAGATACAGAAAGCTTTATTAATCCTCGAAGGGCAATTCGGTTCCTACAGTCCACCATCTAGACATACAACCATTCACACAGCAATAGTATATAGCAGGAGTAATGCGATAAGGTCTGGGTCCAAGTACAATTTAGGACACATTGTGAAATTGTAGATCATCTGTAGATCACTATACCCATAGTCAATTGAAATTGATACCCTGTTTTATTATTTTAATTGGTTAGTTTGACTAACTGTTCGACTGTTTGTCTAACTGCCTCATATCTTTAGGAGTCATCTGTTCGAAAATTGATGACTGAAACATATCCCATTCAGCGTGAAATCCTCAACGATGATGATACCACTATTGCCGTTGTAAAGGACGAGTGGCCGTTCCTGTTTGAAGTTCCTCACCTGTTTGATCATGCATCTAAACTCCTTGGCTTCTCTGTACAAAACAAGCTGGCACAGGTGTGTTGTTATTGTTATTATTATGATTGTGCTGTGCTGCTCCATATGGAGAGAATTTTGTCTTTATTAATCAATCAAAAAAAGATTTGCAACCAAAAAGAGAGTTGAGACCAAAAAAGATAAACTGGCAACCAATCAAATAGAATAACTTGGATGAACAATCAAATGGAATAGATTTGAGACCAAAAATCAGGAAGTGACAACCAAAAAAGCAGGACATTTGAGATCAAAACAGAACAGGTTGCAAATGAAAATGAAATAATTCATTTTATTTTAATTTTTTTCAAAATTCTCTCCATAGCTCCAAACGAAAATGAGTGTTAGTCTTATGTACTTGTACAAAATTAACACCTTGAACCTTGAACAGGAACTTTCCAAAAAAGAAAAGGGGATCAATGACTTCCTTGACTCCAAAGGGATGAAGACGGGCGAAGGTCCAATACAGCTCATTTGTGGCATTTCAAAATACTTCAAGGAAGACTCTTATAAACTCTTCCACAAAAAAGAGGTAGATGTTGTAGATTTTAAACTGTGTGCAAGATAATTATTTGCATCCAGTGGTGAACCAAGTAACCAACCACAGTAGGAAGTATAGATTCCCCTAATTGTGCTGCTGATATTCTCTATAAACTCTCTATCTATAAACTATTTACATTAATGTTTGTGCATAATGGCTACCTCTGTCTGATGAAGACACTAGCAGATAGTCAATTTGCCAGCAGGTTTGTGTGCACTGGAAACATTAATTCATGTATCATGTCTGTCACCAAAACAGATCTCTGCAGATCCTGAAGTCGAACTCCCAGTGACCCCATGCATCCTAATCAGAGGTTTGTAGTTAAATCTTTTTTGTATCCCAGCAAGCTGTTGTTAGCTGTTGTTATAAGCTGTTGTTGTGTCATATTTATTAAAGAAATGTTTTGCTTGCCTTAAAATATAGGATTTTTTTTTTTTTTTGTAAATCGTACATGGTTTTTATCTGTGTTTAAGGTGACCAGCAATTCAAGATTGCTGTTGATGGGTTACTTGTCAATGACCACATCACCTCTCCCATTGTGGCCTTGAGCTACGTCTTCTCCATGTTTTATGTCTGCAACGTCCAATACCCACCGGAGATGGCTTTTACTCTCGAATTCATGCAAAGGTAAGCACTCATTGTTTGGAAATACTTTGTAAATGTGACTTTGCCGTGCCTTTCTGCACCTGACCTGCTTTTTGTCAATCTACACTAAACCCGTTTGTCTGAGATGTACAAGCTCAAAATGTGTCGCCACATGCTGTGAGCTTTTAGATCAGCTGTTATTGGCTTATGATCCCCTGAATATGGATTTGTTCGGAGATTTTGTAGCTCCCTGTTGAAGACTATTGTTGGAATAAATGTGTCATATCTTTTTAAAGGGCAGGTAACATGCTTTTTGCTTTAAATAGTGTCCTAAGTCAATCAATAACAAAACAAACATAACATGATTCTAGTTGGGAAATGGAGCAAAAACATATTTTTTTCAGAATGGTTTGTTGACACAAAATTCGTTTGAGCTATCTCTTTAAAACCATTAGCACCTGAGACCAGGTTATGTCAGTGGTGGTCAAACCTTTTCATGTCAAAGACACACAAACTGAAATTTATTTGGCTGCAGACCCCAAACTCAAAATATGTTGTTCCAGGGACCCCCGAAGGAAAGACTAAACATATTAATTTAAAAATACTACATAGTGGATTCATGCCCAAATGTTAATACTTGTACTGATGTGTAACGTGCACTGAATGTCACAGTTTCTCCACTCCATGTTTGAATAACCCCAGGACAGTCCGTGTTCAAATGTGCTGTTACACCTTTTGATAGGATGTCAACTGTGTTTTCTATCCCCTTCTGTGTTCTGTGCATTTATAATATCCCTGCATACACATTGAGGATGCATGCTGTCATGTGTTGGTGATAAGCAGACTTCTCGCCCTTGCAAACATTTCTGTATATGCGCAGTGTGAATGCATGTGTCTTGAAAAGACAAAGGAAGAGATAAGCTTAGCCACTGGCACCAGCACCACAACAACATTGGGTTCTAGACAGATGGTCAATTAGAATGATAGAGAGGTTCACACATAGGGGCATATTGAAGAAAACAAATGTAGGATTTTATTGAACTGCTCCACTCCTGTCAAGCCACACTACACGCAAACTTTGTCTGCATATCACTATTGTTTTTGTTTTTTTTCCTCAGAGTTTTCTTTGGGGTCAATCCTGAGCGAGGCTCCAAGGCAGAGAAGAAGGGAAGAAACGGCACTTCATTCCTCCACAGGTGTGCAAGCTGGTTTCTCAGCTGAAGGAATTTGAATGCAAGCAGAAGGAATCTGAATGGGCCATTTGAGCTGTTCTCAGAGCTCAGAAAATACCTTTTGGACTGAATGTACACACACACACACACACACACACACACACACACACACACACACACAAAGGCAAATCCAAAAACATGGGGCTTGGGAGTAGAAATACAGATTTTACAGTATTAGGTGAGTTCAGATGTTTTAACTAGATGCCCACAACACACATGCTGCAGTTTCAAATCCCCATGTTAAGGGGAGGGAAGGTGGGCGATATTTGTCATTCGGTTAAGCTTTTCCTGTCATTGTGGAGTTGGAGGTGTAAGTTTTAATTTTTTTTAGTTTTAAGTTGTTTTAAGAGTTTTAAAAATCTCTTTATGGCATGTTGCACAGTCATCCTTCTAAGGTCATGGTTGTTATTGCTGCACTGATGTTTTATAGAAAAGTTGTATAATGTAATACTTCTAATGTTCTATTTGTTTTTTGTAGAAAGGTCAGCCACTGGTTGCAGAGCTCTGCCTGTCGGTGTGATATGTGGAGTTGGAGGTGTAGGTTTCTGCATCCTCCTGGAGGGGGCTCCTCATTTTGCACTGACAGGTGAGACAGCAACAGCAATGCTGGCAGTTTTATTGTCTTATTTTGTCATTGTCTTTAACAAATCAGTTTGTTATTAATGCCTGTCAGCCTGTGGATGCTAAAAGTTGCTAGATTTGGCATCTCCTGTTAAAGGACATGGCTGTACTTCTTTGAGAGAACAGCTGGTTTATGTATGTAAAATTTCTCTGAATGTGAAGGTGATGTTCTGAATGTTTTAATGGTTGTAATGTAAATATTGCAAATCATTCACCACAAAAAGTGAAATCACTTTAAAGCACTGGCAGCTGTTAAAGGAAATAAATAATTGCTGTGATTCTACATTTGTGCTTTATTGATGGTAAACGGTATAGAGAATGGTACAGAATTAAACATTTTAGGATGACTGAAGTGTCCGTAAATGGTATGGATTGAGTACTTAAATAATACGGAATATTCCATTTTAGGTTTGATGGAACTGTCCGTAAATGGTAAAGAAAAAGTCAGGTAAATCTACGGAAATATCTGTTATAGGGTTTACGGAATTGTCTGTGCAATAACGCCGAAATTTATGGAAAATACGGAATTTTCCATTTTAGGTTTGACGGAAATGTCCGTCAATGGTACAGAAAAACTCGGGTAAATCTACAGAAATATCCGTTTTAAGGTTTACGGAAGTGCTCGTACAATAACGGAAAAAGTGCTGGTAATTAATTACCAGCACTTTTTCCGTTTTATAACGGAATTTTTTTTAACAGTGTACACCAGCCTCTCCCTCTTTTCTTCTTCATGTGTCAATCTCTATTGGATCCGTCTGTGTTTTGGTTCTACTGGTGTTACTGGTTCTACTGGTGAGAAGAGATGCTGACTGGAAACCTGAAGGTGAGTTGTTTGTCAGTCTGTATTACCTGCACTGCATTGAGATGATAGCCAGTTGTTTTGAATTAAAATAGCTCATTTGAATAGTTTGATTCAAATGTGGTTCGTCTGTATTTCATCTGGCCCAGAAAACATGTGTCAGAGCTGTAACTGCTCAGATGTGTTTGATTTTGGGTTTGATGGACACACAAGTTGTCAAGAAATTGTAATGTTAAAGGTATGAAGAGAAAAAAATATCGTCATGTGTTTTTCTTTTATTCTGTCAGACTGGGTCTTAATGTGATGATTTGTCTTCATTAAATATATTTTTATTAACTCCTGCGTGTAAAACCACAGCAGCAACTTCCTGTTGCTGAAAGTTAAATACAAAGTGAAGCAGGTGAGAGTTTGTGGGCTTGAGTTTCGTGTCACTTGAGAATTTGTGACATGATGAACACTGTGGAAACACAATATCTATCTGTCACCATCACTACAGCAGTTTCTGGACACTTGCAACACAGAAAAAAATTAAACATACGTTAACTGAAGCACTGTGTCTGGGATCTTACGTGGTTTCCAGTCTCAGCTGAAGAGTTTTGTTGGTTCTGGTTAGACTTCTCACTGCAGTGTGTGCTACTTTGGCTAATTACAGTTTTCATGTTGTGACAACATGTTTGCTTTGTGAAGTGTGTCTAATTGTATTGAAAGAAGATGGCAGCTTTGTGGACACCAGCTTCCTTTTTCACACAAAAAAGGCGGTGGTTCCTTTTATTCAGAGGTGTTAAAACGAGAGAAAAAAAAAAAAAAAACCTGCTGCTCTCTGTAAAAACGGTGTGACTTTTTAGACATTACAAATAATAAAGAAAATGTGCAGATTTCATACCTGCTGTAATTTAAATGTGTTTTATTTTGCAGAGATTTCTACAGCTGTGGTTTACTCAGCAGTGAGAGCTGAAGACGTCAGTATTGGAGACAAAACCATCAGAAAGAGGAGTCCAAGGTACAACTGCTCTTTAACAGAGACGACCCAACTGCACAACCTGTTTCCACACATCATGCTAAGCTAAGCTAAGCTAACCACATCACTGCTCAGTCTTCGAGCTCAGACTTGTGAGCTCTCTGTGACAAATGATTTCCTGTTAAGTTGTCTAGTTCATTTAAAGAAACATGAGCAGCAAGATGTGAGCTTCGTTAAATTCACCCCCTTGTTGGTCTTGAAACAATGCTGAACAACAACTATGATATTACATTTTTATTAAGTTTTAATACATTTTTATACAACAAATATCATCACAGTAATAATAATAATAATAATAATAATAATAATAATAACATATAATCTCTGTGAGCCAAAAGCTCAGAAAGCAGAGTGCTCCAAACACTATCACAGTCTATTTGTATTTGTTGTTGTGTGTGAATGATGTCACAGAGGCAGGGTATCAATATGTCCAGCTCAACCATTAAAGCCCCACCCACATGCTGTTTAATCAACCAATCAGAAGAGAGTTTTGATTAAAGGGACAGGAGTGAACACAGTTTGCATCAGACAGAGGCTGCACTAAGGCCCCATGTAAAGAAGGATTATACTGAAGTGTGAATCATGCAAAGCTACTGTAGTAGAAAAGAAAAACATGCAGCTGGAAATTGGCAGAAAAGGTCCACTTCAAATGTAGAAATACAGCATCTGTTATGTAATATAAGATTAAAAGATGATCAAGATCAAGATGTGATTGAAGTGCAAACTTTCAACTTTAGTATCGCATTCAGTGTTTAGGAATCAGTACAAGTGAGGTAGGCCATCAACAGTCTGAAGATAACCTGCACAAGAGCTAAAGCCTCAATAAATGATATAAATGACTTTCTTGGCCTTTTCTGGGGGAAATGTAGTAACGGAGTAGAGAAGGTCGTGCAACAAGGTCTCTGACTTGGTAAAAATAAGGTGAATTGCTGTGAATATCTTATATCAGAAGGTCAACCCCAACCAACATCTGAATTAGACTACAGTGTTATTTATATGGAAGCTCTTTGATTTGTATCTGAGCTGGTTCCCAGTAAAGTCTGAACTGGGACTGTGTGTGATGCAGAGAGGTGGATATTGGAGGTCTTGATTGAACTACAAAGCTTGTATTCATGTTTCCTGTTGTTTGAACTGTGTGTGTTTGTGTTCAGACTTTAAACCAGAGCCAGACGTCGTCTACTCTTCACTGAAGTAGTCCACCAGTCCAACCACTGACGTCCATCTGCTGGTCTCTAACTGGTACCCCCGGCACCTCAGACCAGAGGACATCCACATTGATTTTCACATGTCTTAAGTCTTTTTTCTCACTGAGAAAACCCATAGACCCATAGACTCAAAAATCGCATCAAATCAAATCAAATCACCTTTATTGTCACGTCACATGTGCAGGTACACTGGTACAGTACATGCGAGTGAAATTCTTGTGTGCGAGCTTCACAAGCAACAGAGTTGTGCAAAATACAATAACGTGCAACAAGCAAAATATAAAAATGGTTAATCTAAAAAGTAATAAATATATGTACCATATATAAAGGTATATACATTACTGAATGTGTGTACTAAATATGTTTTTCTACGTGTGTGTGTGTGTGTGTGTGTGTGTGAGTGTGTATATACATGTTTTACAAATGAAATAGAGTAAACAATAAAATAAGATATATAAAATATAAAATATACAGAGGTTGGTATGTGCAAAACAGTGGCATTAATGTACAGTTTGGAGTGCATAATGTTGAAGTTCCAGTAGTGAGGGTGAGGTGTCTATGACGTGTTCGGCAGTCTGATGGCCTGGTGGAAATAGCTGTCTCTCAGTCTGCTGGTTCGGGCCCGGATGCTGCAGAACCTCCTTCCTGATGGAAGTAGTCTGAACAGTTCGTGGCTGGGGTGACTGGAGTCCTTGATGATCCTCCCCGCTTTCCTCAGGCACCGCTTCCTGTAGATGTCTTGGAGGGAGGGAAGCTCACCTCCAATTATCCGTTCAGCACACCGCACTACTCTCTGGAGAGCTTTGCAGTTGTAAGCGGTGCTGTTGCCATACCAGGTGGTGATGCATCCAGTGAGGATGCTCTCAATGGCACAGCGATAGAAGGTCCTGAGGATCCGGGGGCTCATGCCGAATCTATGCGGGGGCTCATGCCGAATCTGGATTTTTAAAGTGTCCTTTAATAAGGAATCTGTCATGATCCTGGGTCCGTGTGACCCAGCGTCTTGTGTTTTTCTATTTAGTGTGATTTTGGTTCTGTTCTTCTTCTGTTTAGTGTTTACTCTGTTCGGCCCGTGTGTGTCCTTGTATGTGTAGTTCCTGTTTTATTGTGACGGTCTGTGTCTTATGTCAGTGTGTCCTGTTTACGTTCCCCACCTCGTCAGCTGTTATGTCTCCCAGGTGTGTTCCTCCTGTTTCCCATCCCCTGATTACTGGTGTGTATTTATTGTGTGTTCACTCGTCCTCGTTGCTGGTTCGTCTGTGTTGTTTTCCTTCGGTCTCCCTGTGTCTCTCCATGTGTGTTTCCTCGGACCTCCCTGCATCTTCGTTTCTGGTTTGTTTTGTTAGTTTTCCCAGTTTAGGTTTACCTGTTAGTGTCACCCGCCATTTCTGTTTATTTGTATCGCTGTTAATAAATTCTCACCTGCACTTGAGCTGCCGCTGCCTGGTCCTATTTAATTCCCACACGGCTTGCATCCGCAAACCGTGACAGCACTGGCCAGCCAACATGGACCCAGCAGCTTGCGACCCTTCGGAGGAGCTAAGGGATGACATCATTTTCTCCGTTGAGAATCTTCTCAGCCTGTGGTTGGAACATCCCCGGAGGAGCTTCGCTTTGGAAACACGCCTACAGCAGCTCTTCTCTGGTCTTCCGTGGCTGTTTGGCTCGCTCTCTCCGACCATTCAGGCCTTCCTTCAGCGCACACCTCACCTGCTCTCTGCCACTCCTGCCTCGCTGCCCGACTCGCCGGATGTGATCTTGCCTGGCCCGTCCGGAGCCGTCGGCGGGGAGAAATGTCGATCGCGCCACCCCACAGCCGGACATCCGGACTTTTAATTCGCCGGCTGTGGTGAGTGAGGACTCTTTTCGGACTGTGTGACTGTTCATTCTGGGGCTGTCTTCTGTGCGGCAGATGATTATGAGAACAGCTCATCGCCTGCACAGCAGCCGCTCAGCTCAGTTTTCTGGTGTCACTCCACCGCTGCTTTCAGAAGTCAGGCCCTGCAGGAGGAGCAAGCAGCGGCGAAGGAAGGATTATGTGGTGGAGGACACTGGGCTTACTCCGCTGCAATCCTTTGCTTTGTTTTTGGGACTTCCACGTTCGGAGCTACACAAACTTCCCACCTCCTCGTCCCAGCCTCGCTCCGCCACTCCTCCCCAGCCTCCAGTAGCTGCCCAGCCTCCAGTAGCTCAGTTAGCTGCCCCGCAGCCGCTCTCAGCTCAGTTAGCTGCCCCGCAGCAGTCTCCAGTGCTCCCAGCTTCACCCTCAGTGCAGTCTCCAGTGCTCCCAGCTTCACCCTCAGTGCAGTCTCCAGTGCTCCCAGCTTCACCCTCAGTGCAGTCTCCAGTGCTCCCAGCTTCACCCTCAGTGCAGTCTCCAGTGCTCCCAGCTTCACCCGCAGCTCAGGCCCCAGGTTCACCCGCAGCTCAGGCCCCGGTGCCTCTTTCAGCTCAGGCTCCGGTGTCCCCCGTAGCTCCGTCGCTCATTCCGTCACCAGTCTCACACACTCACTTTATGCAGGGAGAAAGTCCAAGTTCCACCCAGGGAGATTCTTGCGCTTTAGCTGCTTCAGGCGAGTAATGCACTCCAGGGCCTCCCAGAAGCTAGGTTTCACCCCAGCTGTTTCTGGACCCCTGAAGATTAAGCAGCCCTCAGAGAACTCCTCCGTGTCAGTGTTGCCTGGGCAAAGCCAGTGCTCAGTGCATTGCCAGCTGCCTCTATGTCGGCTAGTGGACTCTTTGCTTCGTGTCTTCGCTGGAGGGTCCGAAGGACCGCTCCGGCCTTTGCCTCGTGTCTCCGCTGGAGGGTCCAAGGGGCCCGTCCGGCCTTTGTTTCCTGTCGTCGCTGGAGGGTCCAAGGGGCCCGTCCGGCCTTGTTTCCTGTCGTCGCTGGAGGATCCAAGGATCCGTCCAGACTGCAGCGCTTCCGTCTCCGGCTTCCACGCCGCCGCCTGCAGCGCCTCCGTCTCCGGCTTCCACGCCGTCACCTGCAGCCTCTTGGTCCACGCCAGCTGCAGCCTCATCAGCTACGCCAGCCTCCGGGTCTTCACCCTCGCCTGCAGCCGCCTCCGGGTCTTCACCCTCGCCTGCAGCCGCCTCCGGGTCTTCACCCTCGCCTGCAGCCGCCTCCGGGTCTTCACCCTCGCCTGGTCCAGCCTCCGGGTCTTCACCCTAGTTTGGTTATCAAGCTGCTCCCATAGACTGTAAGGGGTCAACAGAAAGAAACAAATACCCCCAAAGCACAAACATGGCTGAACAATTGGCTGAGGTGAAGCCTAACAGACGGTTGGCAGTTACAGCAGCCTGTGTCCATCCACCTCTCAGTCAAAGAGGCCACGCCCCTGATAATGCAAACTTTCAGCCTCATTAACATTTGAACAGGTGAGTTATAAAGGCATTCACCTCATGCACACTTCGTATGAAGGGGACTGTTAGCTATAGAGACCAAATATATTTTTAATAGCAGGTTGTATAAATTTTTATTTCTGCTGTAAAGTTGAACATGTTCACATGAGTGTCTGTGGAGAGTGACTGACTTTATAAAGCTCAAGTGGACATTAGAGGAACTGCAACGTTTGGTGCTCTTGGTTTGTTCAGTGTTGTAGTGGGAGGAGTCAGAGACACTGAGTTGGACGGAATTGAGATTTAATGTTAAATTAGGTTAACATTAAATTAGATTAAGATTAATTATGTCATAGAAGCAAAAGTAGCTGAATTTAAGAAACAGGAAGCCTGTGATGATGTGTAAAATAAACCCAGTTTGGATTATGAGTAAATGATTTTACATTTAACAGCATGATGGTATCAGTCAAATATATATTAGTCTGTCTGTAGGTTTTCACACCATCCTAAGTTCTGTGTGTTTGTCGTCTGTGGTTAACACGAACGAGTCTGCGACTGTTTCTGAGAAAGAAAAGAAGCTTCATCTACGTGTGTTTGAACACAGAGGTGTTAATTTTAAATAGAGGAAGAAACACGTGAGTTATTTGTAAGAGCATTTCTGTAAACTCAGACAGATCAGAGACTGTTATCATATTAAATATCAAAATATATTTAATTATTGTTGTAAATGAAGCACATTTCCTGCTGTATTATTCAGTTTTCGTTTTAACATTTAGTCTTTCTTATTTATGACACCAGCATCTTACATTCCTTTTGTCTCACTATCTAAATTCTGAGCCCACCTCTGATGAAGTTCATATTTTAATAGTGACGGCCTGTTAGTCTGATTGGCTAACATGTGAGCTGACTTTAATATTCTGTTAGTGCAAATAACCAACATTCAGCTGCTGTGAGTAACTGAATGATCTACATTCAGTTCCTCCTTTTTCAGGTCTGTTTATCTCACATTTGACTTCATGTTGAACTATTTTAAACTTTCAGAATAAACTGAACAGTAACTAAAAACACTCTTGAGTGTTTTTATATAAAGATTTGTGAGTGGCAGCAGTTTCAGGTCTGTTATCAGCTGTTCTGTCTGCAGTGACGTCCTCTGTGTGTGTTTTACTGTGCAGACACTGATCCAGCTGCAGTTTATTCAGCAGTGAGAACTGAAGACGTCACTTATGGAAAAATCATCAAAGACAAGAACAAACGATCAGAGACGAGAGGTAAAGCTGCTCTTATTCACCTCTACATAAAAACATCCTGATGATGTTCACGTGGTTTTTATCCTTCTGAGTGTTCTTCAGAGGTTGCACAACTTCAGCTCACACATAAGTTATTAAAAGGATGAGTTAGTTGTTAATATGAGTTATATAAAGAAGAAGAAGGCTGAACAAAACAAAGTGTTGTCAGCCTCCTGAACTGTCCAATAACACAATTACCTTTTACTTCTTTTAACTTCTGCAAACTGAGTTCAGTTAAACGACAGCAGAAGCTTCCTGTTGTTGGCTGCAGTCAGACTGAATCTGAGGACACTGACGAGAACATGTCGGCTTTCTTCCTTGTGGTTAGTGTGTCAGTCTGCACTGAAAGAAGATGGTGTCACAGCTGGAGGCCAAACCAGGAGACGGACTCACAGACACAGATGGAGGCACTGATAAAAGTGATAACAAAATATACAACTTGAGACTCAAACCATGCAAACGTGAACTATGAAATAAACAGGAAATACTATGAAGCAGTTTTTACTTCAACACTGTGACTTGGGGCAAAGGGGTAGTCAGACCTAGGGGTTGGACCTGGAGGCTCAGAGTTACAGTAATGAGACAAGACGAGGTTCAAAAGGGGTTTGGATGCAGTTCAGGTGAGTGAAAACGAGGTCGTGAAATGTCTTACTTGTTGCAGGTGTATTGATGGCATGGAGAGGGTAAGTGATCCAGGTGAGCAGACATAAATCTAGATGGAGGAGATCGAGGAAGGTGAGTGAAGTGAGCATAAGGAGTGACCAAGAAGCTGCCAAGAAGACCAGCATCCTAATGAAGGTGAGTAATGATCAGCGAGGTGACCAGGTGGATTACTGTAAACAGAGAGAGCACAAGATGAGCAAAGTTTCACGAGCGCTGTGGCGGCCCACACTGACAGAGGTTAGAGGAAGATCTGGCAGAGAAGCAAGCGCTGGTCTTACGTACCGACAGCATGACTGCCAACAGGTGTGGACTGCACGCTGGATTGTGGTGACTCCGCCCAGAGGTGGAACCACTGGCTCTTTGGAAAAATACCTGCACTCACCGACCGATGCATCATTATGAATACTGTTTAAACACAGCTGTAACCTGCAGTTAGTGTATACAAATGTGTGAACCAGACATCTTCTTCTTCTTCTTCTGAATACAAAATATTTAAGGATAAAATCCAGATGAGAAGTTTCCACATAACTAAAGCTGCTTCTGTCACACTGAGGATGGACTGAGGAGCTGCACCAACATCAGATTAAATTATTGTGAACTATGAATTCTGCAAAGCTGCTGTGGACAGAGAGGCTGCAGACTCTGCTGGTGGATCCTGTGTTTAAGTCTCACAGCTCGGCCTGATGAGGGGGAGACAAGAGAGACATGAGCTGATGGTCTCTGTGGGTTAAAGGTTTGGGTTTTGTTTATTTCATCCATGTCTCACAGCTAAAGTTTGTGGATTGTGGAAGTGCTGTGATGTGTCACTGAGACTGTTTCCAGTAAAGTCTGACCTGAAACTTTGTGTTTTCACCTTTTCACTCTTACCCACTTAGGCCTTATTACCTACTCGGTCGGCTCAGCACAAAGCTACGTTTTTTGTTTTTTTTGTTTTTTAACAGTTTTTCATTAGGTGGTAGTTCCTGGCACCAGGTACTTCTGTAGTAGCTACTTTGTTGGGGCTCTAAGCGATCTGACAATGTGATATGAGCAGACTATTTTCCACCAACTGGCTCTCAGTGGCATCTCATGAGTCATGAGATGAGTTCTGGCCGTTTGGCAGAGATTTAAAGTTATTTGCACCCTTGTAGGTGGGAAACATTGCGTTCCTGTGAGAAACGTGTAGTGGACTAACCGCCACTGACCAATATTTATTAGGGTGTGATGCAAACTTGTGGACAGGTAAGTAAAACAATACAGTTGGAGGGATACTCCTGCTGTGTTTTACTGTCCAGTGTAAGTCATCTCCTGCTTTCATTTACAGAGTACCGAGCTGCTGCTTTGCCGAGTGGATTTCTGGCTGCGGGCAAAGGACCCGACACATCAGTGTGTTTTAATTTGTTTTAAACTGGTGTAACTCGACGGACTGTGACTGCTGCAGCTGTCGATTTACTTTGCTTCTTGTTTTATTTTTCTGTATCAGTATTTCACTCACACCCTGCAGCTCTTCCTGCCATTGCCTGTGCACCTTTGTTGCAGCATGTGGTCAATTCTGATGGTAAACAAGTCCAGGAGAGTCGTGCTGTGTTGAGGTCATCCGAGTGAATGTGTGTGGGGGTTAATAATGATATTACAGGTAATCACATGTTTTGCCATACCTGCACTGTTTCAGCTGTTGTTTTATTCTGCAGCGGGGCACAGAGACTGATCCAGCTGCAGTCAAATCAACACTGACAACAGTTATGAACGAATAGCCATCAGATAAAAGTGGACCAGAGGGACAACTGCACTTTATTCTCAATGCTGGACGGAACCAACCAGCTGCTGATCTCTAACTGCTTCCAAGTGCACCTCAGACCAGAGGAGGGACACAGTGAGACCAGAAACATCAGAGCTGTGACGTTTAGACCAAAGCAATTCCTGCACATCCACTGAAGAGGTTTAAATCTGAAGATGACACAGAGGGAGAAGCTGGACATGACTCATATAGCTTACTGATAATGTCCTTATCAGCAGGGTGAATTGTTTAAGCGTTTTAGTAAGATTATTGGAACTCAGTGATGAATCTATGGAGACGAACTTTATGTATAGTGAAATAAAACACTGACATTTTAATAGAAAATGCAAATCTGTGTTTTTGATTCTCAGAAAAAAAAACTAACTAAAGAAATATCATTGTGAGGCATTCAAAGTCCAACATCTCCCTCTAGTGGCCATATATAAACCATGTGTGAGGATGGTGTTAATGTAAAATGTGAATCATAGTGTTCCAGTCAGTCATCAGTGTGTCTCTGCACAGCTGTAATTAAAATGTGTTCAGAGGGCCTCAGTGTCTGAATGGTTCCAGTTCAGCTCCATAACAGCAGCGTCCCTGGTTTGATTCCTGTGTTTCAGCTCATATCTGCCTCTCTCACTGAGGGGGACGGACACACACACACACACACACACACACACACACACACACACAGTTTGAACCAATAGAAAGCTGGTGCTCAGAGGAAGAGGGCGGGCTTTACTTGGTGTCAGTGAGAGAAATGAAAAAAAGCTCAAATGAGTAAGAAGGACGATGAAGGAAACATCTGTGCTGTGTCTGCTCTGTAAGTAGAATCTCTGTGTTTGTTTGAATTCTTGTACTTTGACTGTCTGCTCTCCTGATAACTGATGATGGAGGAGAAGACATGAAAAACAAATCAGGCTGAATTCAAGTTCAAAACACCACGAGGACCAACTGCAGGTCTGAAGTTACTGCTGAAATAAAATGTTGGTGTTTCAATGAACAGAGCAGAGGAAAGGCCATAGTTCAGTACTAGTCTTTGTATGTATTCAATGTAATTATAATGTAACTTAAATATGAATAAAAACAGACAGGAATATTATTCCAGAATAAATAAACTTAAAAAAATAAACTTTAACTTTAAATATTTTGCTCTTCATAAAAATATATCCTGTCAAAATTATGCAAGTTAGAAATATGAACATGCTGCCAAAACCATAAAAAATAAATGAAAGCAAACACAAGGTTGGAGCCGCATGTAGACGGAGCATTGCTTCAGGAGTGGAACTAATAAACTGTGCGGGCCATTCGGTGTCGTACTTTCCTTGAGTGTATCATTACACTGCAGCTCCATCTGAATCTGCACAGGTGCAGTTCAGCAAAGTCCGCTGACTTGGTTCAACATTACTTGGCAACAGGGAAAGTGAGGCAGGCTGTACTGGTGCATTTGTGACAGCTTCACTTGAAATGCCTTCACCGCATCATACATGTCATGGTAAATGGTAAATGGCCTGTATTTATATAGCGCTTTAATCATCCCTAAGGACCCCAAAGCGCTTTACATATCCAGTCATCCACCCATTCACACACACATTCATGCCATGTCCATGAACTGACAGATTTCCTTGCTGAGCTCAAAAACTCGATTGAGAACTTTTATCCCAACTCAGCCAACGGACCTCTGTATGATAAGGAATGTCGGCAAACTCTGAATCTATTTCCCACATAAAAGACTGAAACTGACGGTGATTTAAACTTTTAGCTCAGATAAAATTCACGGTTTGCGTTACGGTGATCATTACATGCTCCATTTTTAGGACTTTACCACACAGCCTTTCCTGGTGTATGATGCAGTGATATGCTAATAACTCACCGGTACTTTTCTCCTCCTGCATCTTTACTTGCATCCTGCAAAGACTTTAACTGACTGTTACGAACTTGTATTTTCATGTGTTTGTTCTGGGCGGGTAATATCTGTTTATGTTAATTCAGCTGTGCCAGGGCTCTGCTCCGATTGGTGCGTGGATCCACCGCCCTGACGTGACTGGTTCCAGCTGGAGGACCCGCCCATTAAAAGGAGGCTGGAGTGCTACGGCTGGAGAGGTCCTCGCGTTTTCTCCCCATTACCCAGCAGTGTGACTGTGGCAGCCGCTGGCTGCAGTGCGGCTTGAAAGTGTTGGAAGTGGAGTGGGTAGGGGTGAGCAGCCGTTTCTTTTGATCACCCGTTTTTCTCCTGTTTTGAATTAGTTAGGGAGGTCAGACTCTGTCTTTATTTTTGACTTTATTTTGGTAAGGTCAGGGGTGCGGGATTTGTGTAGATTTGTTTTGTTTATTATTTTGGCCTTGGCTCACCCTGAAGTGCTGACACTCCCGTTCTGTTGTTCCTCTTCTTTCTTCCACTTTGTAAATAAATCACAATATAACGAACGGATTTGTTTCCTGTGGCTGCTTGGGTCTTGGGGGGGAAGCGAGTGCCTCGTTCATGTTATTGCCTGGCCCTAGACGGGTCGTAACACTGATCAAACACACACATCCACACATGTGCAATAACACTAATGTGCAATAATCTTTTCTGGCATCGTTGTATTTTTACTCAGTTGTATAAAGCATTTGTATTCTATTTTTATCTTATTGTATATTTTATTCTATTTTATTCTACTGTATATAGTATTTTATTCTATTCTGTACAGTTGTGTACTGTATTTATTCTTATTTTATTCTAATTTTTGCTTCATAACTTTTGCACTGTCCACTTCCTGCTGTGACAAAACAAATTTCCCACGTGTGGGACTAATAAAGGTTATCTTATCTTATCTTATCTTTTCTTATCTGACTAATTCGCTTTTTTCACTGCACAACACCGGTGCTCCATCTGTTGTAAGTCCAACAAGTTTGTCCCAGGGCAGTCTCATGTCGGTTACACTTTGACATATGTTTCTGCTCAGGCTCACATTTGCCAAAATCTGCGTTTTGTCTGGACACAAGACGTCGCACACCTTCATCATGCAGCTCTTCAGAGTGGTACCGGGCTGATTTGTCTCCTCTGCTACAATAAAACTTGCTTTGACAACAGCTTCACTTTGTGATTTTTCTCTGGTGACAAACGTCTGCTGAAATGTCAGATTCTTCTTTAGCTCTTTTACTTTCTGTAGTTTCTGCATTTAGGTTTTCAGCTTATCCAGGTATTTTGTCTCGTAGTGCCGTCTCAAATTAAATTTCTTAATTACAGCCACATTAGCTCCACTGATAAGACACACGGGTTTACCAGCAATGTCTGTAAACATATATTCAGTCTCCACCGGCGTTGAAAGGCTCTGCTTTCAGAATCAACTTTCCTCTCCACCATTGTGAGCGGCTAGCTTCACGCGATCGCGATGTTTTGTTTTGATAACCATCACGTCCAATGGATAAAACAGCACAAAAACACCCATAACTATGACCCTCATTCGGAAATAGACACCTGCACCGCGAGGGAAAAAGGCGCAAGAAAATGTTTTTCTGTTTGAGAATTTTAATATTATTTCAAATAAATTTTTATAATGACTAATGTCTCAGTTCTACTGCACAGCAAATGTTGGCACACGACTTGACACATGTAGAATTTATTTCATATTATACTAATGACAAAATATACTAATACAGTGGGATGCAAAAGTTTGGGCAACCTGGTTAATAGCCATTATTTTCCTGTATAAATCGTTGGTTGTTACAATAAAAATGTCAGTTAAATATATCATACAGGAGACACACAGTGATATTTGAGAAGTGAAAAGAAGTTTACTGGATTTACAAAAAATGTGCAATAACTGTTTAAACAAAATCAAGCAGGTGCATAAATTTGGGCACCACAAAAAAAGAAATGGAATAAATATTTCGTGTATATCAATGTGTGTGTCTCCTATGTGATATATGGGGGGCCTTTGTCTGGACGTGCTTCCCATCCAGAGCTCCACAGCACAGAGGGAAGTTCCAGCGCTCCTGGAATCCCTCTGTGATGGACCGCCAGTCTCCAGGTGAAGGCACAGCCATGAAGTCGTCCACTAGACAGTCCCAGATGGCCGTCGCTACCTGGGGGTGATCTGGCACACTGTGGACACACCGACTCTGAAACTGAACGATGGTCCTGAAGGAGTCCCCGGTGGCAAGGGACCTGGACAAAATTGTTCAAAATTAGTATTATGTGTACTGCAGTTACAAAATACATTATTCAAATTCCAAAATACTTTTGTGATGTCAGATTTAAATTACAAAACAAATCTTACATAAAACATTTTGTAATTATAAGGATAATTACATGATATATATTAGATAAATACAAAACAGTCAGTTGTGTTTTGTTTTAACTTTAACATATCATAATTTGATTGGTAGCAACTTTTACCCCTGCAGCGTGCCAATCACTCATAATTCCTAAACATGTGAATCAGGTAGGAATGAAGTAAGACATTAATAGAAATAAAGAGTTGTATGTTGACATGTAGCCCTTTCCTTGCTTAAATCATTGTTAATAATTTTGAAAAATTAACCTGTGATAAGACAGCTTATCAAGATAGAATATGCTAGATAGAACCATATAACTAAAGATGAACCAAACTGTTCACAATTTTATCTAGCTCTCAGTTTTAAGAAAGGCTGCTGACCCCTGTTATAGAGTCTGACAGCTGCGGGATTATATACAAATATTCAACTATACCAGAATTAAACCAGGTCTAAATAAAAAGAAAAAAGGAGTGAGTATCACTACAAAGATTACCAACAGTGGTCCTCATACCACAGTTTGATATCAGCAAACACCGACGGCATTCACTGTTAGCATACCACAGCCATGTTAGCAGTGTATAAACGGATGGTTTAGTATATATTAGCACAGGTATCAATAAAGGACTACCGTATTAAACACTTTTATTAACCTCAGGCAGATGGACAGGCGCTCTGCAGGTGGGATTGAGCGCCTGTTGTTGGTGTCTAGGCGGGCGATTCTGGGACTGACGCGGGACAGCAGGTCCTCAAACTGGGCGAGTGAAAGACGGTGATATCGCTGTCATCCAGGCGCAGCTCCTGGAGCAAGTGGTGAAACTCACCAAACTGCTCACGCCTCTGGAGGACCTGATGGACTCAGGTACGGCGAGGACGTCCTTAACGCCGCTGCTCTGCTCTCCACAGTAAATAGAGAAGGGAGACTCTCTTCAAACGCTAGCTCGACAGCTGCCATCTAGCAAAGATACCGTCTGGCACAACTTCCTCCCACATTCCTGGTTCACGAGCGTCAAAATATATTATATATTATTAGATAATATGTAATTTTGAGGCGCGATGGATTTTTCTTGGACACGCGTCTAGGTGCGAATGTGCACGCGTCAAATTAGGGGCGTTTGGGGCGTTTTCGCTCGCGTCTATCGCGTTCGGTGTGAACACACTGTTAGAGGGGTTGCTGGGTTTGCTGTGTGTTGGTGTTTCAACATGTGTTCTCTTTAATAATGTCTTTCATTTGATGGACACGTTTTACTCCAGTCTCGTGACATTTTATTGGAAGTGACCCTTGACCTCTGGCCAAAACTGACAGTAATGATAGGTTAAATCCACATAAAAGGTTACATGTGATAAAGATGTGATGTTATATGTGTAACCCTATCCACAAACATCCTGGTGGTGATCCTGAGGATGTTCAGAGGTTGCAAACATAATTTTACATCTCAACAATTCTGAGGATCACCCAGAAGGTTGCATAAAAGTTTCTGGGGTAAAGGGCACGAGGAATACTCGATGACCTTCTGCAGAGACCTGACTGGAGCAGCAGAAAGCAATAAACAGAAATAACAACCGAAAAACTAACAGTTCCTCAAAGTAGTACTGAAGGCCAAAGTAAAGACATCACATTTTAGTCCTTGATTTCAGTGCTGCCTTCAACATATTGATCATTACATTTTAATTCAACAGCTTCATGACTTAGTTGGTTTAACATCTTAGGTTCAAAAGTCTGAGACACCAAATGTGGTCATATTTATCTCTGTCTCTGAATCAAAGTGAGGAAGTCAGTCCCACTTTTCGGGTGTTTATTTTGTTTTGTTAAGGGTATCAGACCTGCTTTCTATCACTTAAAAAATAATAAAAAAACCCCCAAACATCTAGCAATATATAATTCTCCAGTTTTGGTGAGAGAAATCCTGGGATTTGATTTAAATGTTACTGAGCATTAATTAGTAGGTATCAGAGTCTGTGTGATGCTCTCATACAGTCTGTGGATGAGCCTTTTTTTGTCTGGCAGTTTTAGAAGCAGAATCATCGTCTGAATGCTTTGCTGTGCCAAACACAGAGAGATGCATTATGGACTCACTGCAGGCTCCTTTTTTTATCTTTTTGTTTTATTTATTTATTTTATTATTATTTAATTCATTATCACAGTGGGTATTCTTCCAGAGCAAAAAGTGGATGAAAGCCAGAGACAGAAGAATGCTAAGATATTAGAAGTGACAGAGAGAATGTGAGTGTCTGTGTTGAGCATTTGTCATGAAAATGTACTTGAAAATGAGGTTGAGGCTGTTCATGGACCCCCCTGAAGACCTAGAGTCACACATCTCAATCACAACTGTTCGTCCATCCCAGCAGGGGGAAGAGGGAGGCCCCAGATGGAGCTCCCCATGCCAAGTGCAGGAGTGCCAGTCACCCACACAAAAACTGCACAAAGACACACAATGTTCCACATCCAGACCACCATCAGAAGTACAGATTTACAGGTACCCCCAGGGCCAGCAGGGGCCCTAGGAGGCAGTCAACCCCTCATCAGATCACAAGCCAACCCTGGCCCCAGACAGGATTTAGGAATCAGAGGTGTAAGAAGACCCTCACACACCCCTTCCCACTTGTCCATGTTAAAAGTGGCCTTATGGTTGCATGTGTTAATAACCAAGCTGTTAGCATCAGCTGATTACTGAGCACCTTCATCCAAATATTCTGTTTGTTTTTGACAGTGTACTGAATGTTTTCCATATTTATATTTATATCTTTCTTTGAGTGTTGTAGAATATATTCAGTTGCATTTGCTGCACTTTTGACTGCAGAGGAATACAATAACTTCAAAACACTTCCTGCTCCACTCTGTTAGTTTTATAGAATAATTGCTGATGACCACAAATAGTTTCTTTTCTTGTGTTCACTCAGTGTCTGCACAGAGAAACAAAGTAAACACTTCATGGTTACTTTTCTTGGCTCTTCTCTGACAGCCTTCTTTATGCCTGTCCTGCTATCTCAGTCGTGTTGACATATTTCCTGTCTCTCCTCTTCCTGTTGCAGGAAAGATAAACACTAAAGAGAGTTATTAGATTTGTTTTTGTTTTTTTTAAATGAATGTTTACCTTTAAAAACTTTTTTTAAATTCACTAAAGTATAAAATAACATGACAAAAACATCTTTAAGTAAAATAAAGATACATTAAACAACTGAACTTATAGGAACTCTTCCTCTCCAGTGTGAACGGTATTCATGTGTTGATTCAGAACCCCAAGATTACCAACACTAAGCAAAAAGAAAGATAACGCAAACAGTCATTAAGTCATTATTTGTGCATTAGGAAGCGTCGAACAAAGATAACGAAAAACAGCAATATGAAGAATATTCTAAAACCATGATGGGAGTGTCAGCTGTGGCGCCTTCATTGTGAAAACACAGCATTTTCCACAGCTTTGACAGCTTTTGTTCCAGCGGGGAAGCCAGCTTTGCAGCTCCTTCCTACACCACACACCCCCGCTCCTTGCTGATCCCAGACACTAAAAGAGGGAGCGTTCATCAGTCCCAATCCCTCTCACTTGTCCCTTCTGGCCTCCCTGCACCGCCCAGTGAGCTTACCGTACTACCTCTCCACTGCAGCAGAGCCCAAGACGACACTCCTGACACAAATGGTCTCCAACTGCAGTCCTCCAGAGCTACTGTCCTGCAGTTTTAGATGCATTCCTACTGCAACACAGCTGAATCAAATGGTTGACAGAATGGTTCTTCAGCTGCCATCAAGTTTGGTAAATGCCTGATAACAAGCCATTCATTTCATTCAGGTGTGTCAGACCATACCCTAAACCTGCTTCTGTTAAAGGGAGTTTTTCCTTCACTGTTGCCATTTGTTTGCTCACAGGGATTGTTTGATTTTTGTTTGAACTCAACTAAATGTATTTAGCTGAGTTCAGAGAGCTGACTTTTTCCCATTCCTATTTTTAGACTCAGAATTTTGAGTTCTTAGTTTATAATGTATTTTATAGTTGAGTCTTCATTTTAGGGATTTCTTTAGTTTTTGCAATGATGGTGAGTTTTTTTTAAATAAATAAATAAAGAACTAGAAGTTGGCTGGAATTGCAGAACACCTGGCCAGTATCCCTGCCTCTCTAGGCCTTCCCGGTCTCTGTTTCTGCTGGGTCTTTGCTCTGTTCCTGTCACTCAATTTTGTGTTCTGACCTAGGAGAGCCTCTCCGTGAATCGCTACCTTATCGTGGTGGAGGGGTTTGTGTGTCACAGGGATCCCAGGGGCTATGTTGTCTGGGGCTTTTGCCCCTGGTAGGGTCTCCATGGCAAATTGGTCCTGGGTGAGGGACCAGACAAAGAGCGATTCAGAAGACCCGTATGAAAAGAACATCGAGGAACAGTTTACCCTGCCGGGATAGGGTTACAGGGGCCCGCCCTGGAGCCAGGCCCGGGAGGGGGTGCCCGAGGGCGGCGTCTGGTGGCGGGCCTTGGTCCATGGGGCCCGGCCGGGCACAGCCCGAAGAGGAGACATGGGCCCATCCTCCCGCAGGCCCACCACCCGCAGGAGGCGCCATAGGGGTCGGGTGCAATGTGTGTCGGGCGGCGGCCAGGAGCGGAGGCCCTGGCGGACCGATCCCGGCTGCCAAGACTGGCAATAGGGACATGGAATGTCACCTCTCTGGTGGGGAAGGAGCCTGAGTTAGTGCGTGAGGTTGAGAAGTACCAGCTAGATATAGTCGGGCTCACCTCACGCATGGCTTGGGCTCTGGAACTAGTCTCCTGGAGAGGGCTGGACTCTGTCTCAGTCTGGAGTTGCCCCTGGTGAGGGCGGCGGGCTGGGGTGGGTATTCTAATATCCCCGGCTTGCTGCCGGTGCGTTGGGGTTTTTCCCGGTGGATGAGAGGGTTTGTTCCCTGCGCCTCAGGGTCGGGAACGGGTCCTGACTGTCATCTGCGCTTATGCGCCGAGTGGCAGTTCAGAGTACCCAGCCTTCTTAGAGTCCCTGGGGGTGCTGGAAGGTGCCCCACCTGGAGACTCTGTTGTCCTACTGGGAGACTTCAATGCTCACGTGGGTAACGACAGCGAGACCTGGAGGGGCGTGATTGGGAGGAACGGCCTCCCTGATCTGAACCAGTGGTGTTTTTTGTTATTGGACTTCTGTGCAAATCACAGTTTGGCCATAACGAACACCTTGTTCGGTATAAGAGTGTCCATAAGTGCACGTGGCACCAGGATGCTCTAGGCCGCAGGTCGATGATCGATTTTGTAATCGTATCACCAGACCTGCGACCATATGTTCTGGACACTCGGGTAAAGAGAGGGGCTGAGCTGTCAACTGATCACCACCTGGTGGTGAGTTGGATCAGGTGGCGGGGAGGACGCTGGACAGACCCGGTGCACCTAAGCGCGTGGTGAGGGTGTACTGGGAACGTCTAGCAGAGGCCCCAGTCCGCGAGATCTTCAACGCACACCTCCGGCAGAGCTTCAACAACATTCCGAGGGAGACTGGGGACATTGAGTCCGAATGGACCATGTTCAGCGTCTCCATTGCCGGGCTGCTGCATTGAGCTGCGGCCGCAAGGTGGTTGGTGCCTGCCGTGGTGGTAATCCCGAACCAAATGGTGGACACCAGAGGTGAAGGGAGCCACCAGGCTGAAGAAGGAGTCCTATCGGGCTTGGTTAGCCTGTGGGACTCCAGAGGCAGCTGACAGGTATCGACAGGCCAAGCGGAATGCGGCTCGGGCAGTGGCTGAAGCAAAAACTTCGGGTGTGGGAGGAGTTCGGAGGCCATGGAAAAAGACTTTCGGACTGCCTCAAAGAGATTCTGGCAAACCGTCAGGCGTCTCAGGAGGGGAAAGCGGTGCTCTACCTGCACTGTGTATAGTGCTGGCGGTGCGCTGCTGACGTCGACTGAGAAAATTGTCAGACGGTGGAAGGAATACTGAGGACCTCCTTAATCCCACTGACACGTCTTCCGAGGAGGAAGCAGAGTCTGGGGATGAGGGAATGACCCGCCAATTTCTGGGGTCGAGGTCACTGAGGCAGTTAAACAACTCCTCGGTGGCAGAGCCCCTGGTGTTGATGAGGTCCGCCCGAGTTCCTGAAGGCTCTGGACGTTGTAGGGCTGTCCTGGTTGACACGCCTCTACAATGTTGCGTGGAGATCAGGGGCAGTACCCTGGACTGGCAGACCGGGGTGGTGGTCCCCATCTTTAAGAGGGGAGACCGGAGGGTGTGTTCCAACTACAGGGGATCACACTCCTCAGCCTCCCTGGGAAAGTCTATGCCAGGGTGCTGGAAAGGAGAGTTCGTCCGTTAGTCGAACCTCGGATACAGGAGGAACAATGCGGTTTTTGTCCTGGTCGCGGAACACTGGACCAGCTCTTTATCCTCTCGAGGATCCTTGAGGGTGCATGGGAGTTTGCCCAACCAGTCTACATGTGTTTTGTGGACTTGGAGAAGGCATTCGACCGTGTCCCTCGGGTGTCCTGTGGAGGTGTTGCGGGAGTATAGGGTGTCTGGCCCACTGCTACGGGCCATTCGATCCCTATACAACCGTTGTAAGAGTTTGGTTCGCATTGCCGGCAATAAGTCGGACTTGTTTCCGGTGGGTGATGGGCTCCGCCAGGGCTGCCCTTTATCACCGATTCTGTTCATAATTTTTATGGACAGGATTTCTAGGCGCAGCCAAGTGGCGGAGGGCTTTCACTTGGTGGCCTCAGAATCTCATCTCTGCTTTTTGCGGATGATGTGGTTCTGATGGCTTCATCGGTGGGGGGCCTCCAGCTCGCGCACTGGAACAGTTCGCAGCCGAGTGTGAAGCAGCGGGAATGAGGATCAGCACCTCCAAATCTGAGGCCATGGTTCTCAGCCGGAAAAGGGTGGAGTGCCCACTCCGGGTCGGGATGAGTTCCTGCCCCAAGTGGAGGAGTTTAAGTATCTCGGGGTCTTGTTCGCGAGTGATGGGAGAAGGGAGCCGGAGATCGACAGACGGATTGGTGCTGCGGCTGCAGTGATGCGGACGCTGCACCGGTCCGTCGTGGTGAAAAAGGGAGCTGAGTGTAAAAGCGAAGCTCTCAATTTACCGGTCGATCTCGTCCCGACCCTCACCTATGGCCACGAGCTGTGGGTAGTGACCGAAAGAACGAGATCGCGGATACAAGCGGCAGAAATGAGCTTCCTCCGAAGGGTGGCTGGCCTCTCCCTTAGAGATAGGGTGAGAAGTTCGGCCATCCGGGAGGGGCTCAGAGTAGAGCCGCTGCTCCTCCACATCGAAAGGAGCCAGTTGAGGTGGTTCGGGCATCTGACAAGGATGCCCCTGGGCGCCTCCTGGGTGAGGTGTTCGGGCATGTCCCACCGGGAGGAGGCCCAGGGCAGACCCAGGGCGCGCTGGAGAGATTATATCTCTCGGCTGGCCTGGGAACGCCTTTGGTGTTCCCCGGATGAGCTGGAGGAGGTGGCTGGGGAGAGGGAGGTCTGGGCTTCTCTGCTTAGGCTGCTGCCCCCGCGACCCGACTTCGGATAAAGCGGATGAGGATGGATGGATGGATGGATGGATGGATGGATGGATGGACCTAGGAGAGTAACTACTCTCCTGTACTCTGACTACAGTCATTCAATTCCCAGCAAGTGCTGCAGACTTGCTGCTGTCTGTCTCTACATGTTTTCTCTGTGTGTGTTTCTGCTGCTTCTTTGTCCTCACTGTAAACAGATGTACTGAGAGACTCCTGCACTGATGTTTCATAGGAAAGTCCAAACAGCCTCACTGGTTCTCCATAAAGAACAAAGATTTGCTCTCTGTGGCTCCAACACAACTTAAAGACAATCAAAGGTGGACAAAGTTCTGCAGAACAGCTGTGCAGGAGGTCATGACCTTTGACTTTTATTCATGAAGAACAAGCTTACTTGAATTCACTGAGACAGAGTGGAAGGTTGTCTCTGTATATGTACCTATATTCGTGTTCATTTCCTGTTACTGTAAAACCCTTTGTCATATTGTGTATGTGGTCAAATGTAGGCGTGATGGTTTTGCTAAGCACAAATACCTGAGACGTGTCTGTAAAACTGGATGTCAAAGCGAAACAAGAGTCAGTTGGTTCAGCTTTGTGGTACAGAGTTGAGTTCAGCCACAGACTATGTTTTTCACTATCTTTTTTAAGATGTTACTTTTTCAAAGAAGTAACTAGTAACTATAATTAATTACTTTTTCAATGTAACTTGCCCAACACCGGTCATGTGACCAATAAAACAAAGATAGCGGATGGCATTACACAGCAGTTATTTTGATTGCTCTCAATTTTGACAGCCCTAAAAAAGATTAATATCAGTTTATGCATGCTCCAGATTGCTCTTGCTCAAATTCTTTAATTCTCACTCGCTTTTGCGCATGTGCAGGACTGGAACGTGGCGTTTTGGGCCGTTTCAATGTGGACATACAACGTGAAAACGACTGCTAAATGCTAGTGTGGATACAGAGCATTTCTTTAGACGAAAACGCAGTTTTCAAATCTATCTGGGCGAGTGTGGACGTAGCCTAAAATAGAGGCTTGTACATCAGTCCCAATCTCTCTCACTTGTCCACTCCGGCCTACCGGCACTGCCCAATGAGCAGTGAAGAGGTGGTACGGTACATCCTGAGACCACACTCCTGACACAAATTGTCTCCAACTCCAGTCTTTGAGAGCTACTGTCCTGCAGTTTTAGATGCATTCCTACTGCAACACAGCTGAATCAAATGGTTGACAGAGTGGTTCTTCAGCATGCCATCAGGTTTGGCAAAGGCCTGATAACAAGCTATTAATTTGATTCAGGTGTTTTGGAACAAGGATGCATCTAAAAGCTGCAGGACAGTAGCTCTCAAGGACTGGGGTTGGGCACCACTGCTTTAGAACAGCAGTTTGAAACATAGGAATGCAACGCAGCCACCCCTCAAACACCAACAATTACTGTCTGTATCCTGTCTCCTCTCCTCACCACCAACCAATCACAACAGATGCCCTGAGCCTGCTTCTCTTTTTTATTCCTGTTAAAAAAAGTTTTTCCTTCTCAGTGTCACCAAGTGCTTGCTCACAGGGGATTGTTTGATTAATTTTTGATTCAGCTCAACTAAATGTATTTAGCTGAGTTCAGAGAGCTGACTTTTCCCCGTGGTTCTGGTTTTTAGACCCAGAATTTTGAATTTTGAGTTCTTAGTTTATAATGTATTTTACACTTTAGTCTTCATTTTAAGAATTTCTTTAGTTTTTGCACTGATGGTTAGTGTCTTGCAGGAGTGTTTTAAATAAAGAACCAGGAGTTGGTTGGAAATGCTGAACACCTGGGCACTATCCCAGCCTTTCTAGGCCTTCCCAGTCTCTTTTCCTGCTGGGTCTTTGCATTGATCCTGTCACTCCATTCTGTGTTATGGTAAATGGCAAATGGACTGATCATTATATAGCGCTTTTCTACTCTCCCAGAGTACTCAAAGTACTCTATATAACATGCCTCATTCACTACCACTCATACAAGCAGTCCTAAACACAAGTGCAAACTAAACTATATTCACACACATTCAAACTCCAATGAACGCATTGGAGGGCAACTTGGGGTTAGTATCTTGTCCAAGAATACTTGGCATTTAGACTGGAGGAGCCAGAGCCACCCCTGTTCTGGCCTAGGAGCCAGTGATGACAAGATCCATCCATCCATCCATCCATCCATCCCTTCCCACTGATCTGGGGCCGGGTTGTGGGGGCAGCAGCCTAGACATCCCTCTGCCCGGCCACCTCCTCCAGTGTGTCTGGGAAAACACCAAGGCGTTCCCAGGCCAGCTAAGAGATATAATCTTTCCAGTGTGTCCTGGGTCTGTCACGTAGCCTTCTCCCGGTGGTTTTCACTTATCCAATTAAGGATAATGGGTGAGATGTCTGTGAAGGTTCTCAGTCATCCAGGTCATCGTAGTCAAAGGAGTTTGCAAAGAAAAGCGTCTGGACTTCTTTGAGTTGCTTGAATCACCTTGGCGCATGTGATTAGAGAATCACCAGGGGGTCCTTTGTCCCTCCTTGGGGGGATACTCCCACTGGGTTTAAATCTGGGACTCTCGGCCATTTGACCTTAGAACTGAAGAAGCTTCTCGGATGAGAGGTGAAACGTCTTCAAGCAACTCAAAGAAGTCCAGACGCTTTTCTTTGCAAACTCCTTTGACGATAATGGGTGAGGCGACCCTTAGTTGGTAAAGAGTAAGAAGACTCATGAAAGATAAGATAACAGAGTCGAGCATGTATTGCTTCATCTCTCAGAACAAGAAAGTCAGACATCTGATTCCTGCCATCCTTTGTTTTGTATAAAAACAGGGACAGAACTTGGAAATTAATTTTTTTCCCATTGTAATGATCAGAAGAGTCTTTGGGGATTTTATAGATCTCATCTGAACAACAGTAAGTATTTAAAAAAATCTTTCAGGCTTTTACAAATATGATAATAATGTTGAAACTGGGTCTTAGGTTACAACCTGAGATAAATAACAAACATGTGACATAATAAACTGTCATAATTTAATCAACAATCAGTATGACAAAATTAATACAATCAAAAAGATCAAATGCTCAGTTACTCTCCTCTGATTACAATCATGTGATTTCCAGGAAGTGCTGCAGCGCTGCATGCTCTCTCTCTCTGCAGACTATTTGCTGCTGTCTGTCTCTACATGTTTTCTCTGTGTGTGTTTCTGCTGCTTCTTTGTCCTCACTGTAAACAGATGTATTGAGAGACTCCTGCACTGATGTTTCATAGGAAAGTCCAAACAGCCTCACTGGTTCTCCATAAAGAACAAAGATTTGCTCTCTGTGGCTCCAACACAACTTAAAGACAATCAAAGGTGGACAAAGTTCTGCAGAACAGCTGTGCAGGAGGTCATGACCTTTGACTTTATTCATTAGAACAAGTTCATTTCAATTCACTGACAGACAGAGTGGACGGTTGTCTCTGTACATGTACCTATATTCATGTTCATTTCCTGTTACTGTAAAACCCCTTGTCACATTGTGTATGTGGTCAAATGTAGGTGTGTTGGTTTTGCTAAGCAGAAACATCTGAGACGTGTCTGTAAAACAGGATGTCAAAGCGAAACAAGAGACAGTTGGTTCAGCTTTGTGATAGAGTTGAGCTCACCTACAAAGTGTTTTTGTTCACAATTGATTGTGTTGAACAAACCTTAATCAGGTTCCTTCTGACCTACAGAGAAAGCAGATGGATTATACCAACCTCACACTTTTTATCTTTCTATGGATTTTTGTTCCATCCTGATGATCAGAAGAGTGTTTGAGGATTTAAGACTTTCTTAAGAACAACAGTAAAAGTAAGTATTTGCTGTCTCTTTTAAAATAATTTTCAGCCTTTTACCTAAAACGTTTCAAAAACGAGTGAGACTTGATTTAAAATGTCATATCCTTTATAGTGGATGTTAACCCTGTAAATCCTGAACCATGAAATTATTTCAAGAAAATTCTAATATTATTGGTCCAACATATCAAACGTCAGTTTAACACAACTTCCGTAAGTTTCTAGTTTGAACAAGTGGCTAAACGACAAAACTTCCATCTTTATTTAAACCTTAAATTTAATCTGATATGTTCAGGTTTAAACTCAGGTTCAGTTATTCAGTGAAAATTTCAACAGACTCAGACATTTAGGACAAACTAAGAGTCAG
Organism: Oreochromis aureus; assembly: GCF_013358895.1. Classification (NCBI taxonomy): domain Eukaryota; kingdom Metazoa; phylum Chordata; class Actinopteri; order Cichliformes; family Cichlidae; genus Oreochromis; species Oreochromis aureus. The sequence goes on along the minus strand of NC_052944.1, from coordinate 75,385,413 downwards.
ATCAGCAGAAACAGAGAACAGGGACATGTCTGCTGTAATTGCGTCACTCTGCTCCACGCTGATGTTTGTCCTGTTCGCCTCTGCAGGTGAGATTTAACTTTGACATAAAACAGGAAGTAATAGTATTGGCTGCATAGCGAAAAATACTTCCTAAGACTTATTTACATAAGTTTTTAACTTATTTTTTTTACCTTATATTTATTATAATATAATATATTTATATTTTTTTACTTATTTACATATTGATTCTTTTGTGATGATGAAACGAGAATCAAACTGCCATCGACACAAAACAGACTTTTGCTTCAAAGACTGTAACACAAACTGTTCATACATGACGACACATGAGAGCTTCTGATTTTGTTCTGTGGAGATCGTTCAAGAACTGAACACTAAAATTTTTCCACTACCTCGTTTGTTATGACGCACTTATTTCTGCGCATCCTCAGTCCAACCTAACAGGAGACGTCACTCTAACGCGACGTCCTCAAAGACACGGAAGAGTTTGAACTGCAGCTTTAACTTTATTTAAACCTTAAATGTAATCTGATGTAGTCAGGTTTAAACTCAGGTTCAGTTAGTCAGTGAAAACACCAACAGACTCAGACATTTAGGACAAACTAAGAGTCAGATCAGCAGAAACAGAGAACACGGACATGTCTGCTGTAACTGCGTCACTCTGCTCCACTTTGCTGATGTTTGTCCTGTTCGTCTCTGCAGGTGAGATTTACCTGTTATAAAACAAACGGAATATGACTCTGGTTAAATTATTAACAATATTTAAAGAGTTATTTTCATATTGAGGGAAGTCATTAGATATCATTTGGGATGAATCATTATAATTATCGGTTATTATTTCCCCCTCTCAATACTTTCTGTTGTGTTATTTTTACCAGTTTGTTCATAGAGGAGAGTCTTGGGAAAGCAAGCAGGCAAGCTTGAAGCAGGAATCCCCATGAAGTGGAGTGCTTAGAGCTTGAACTTGTTCATAAGTATTGTTAGATGAGCTTGATGTGAAAAGGTATGCGAGGCTGTTGAGTGTGAGCCGAGAATGCCATGGAGGGAGGAGGAAGGTCCATCCATCCCACAACCTGGACTCATCTGCAGAAGTGAACAGTTGTACTTTGACCATTAACATCTCTGCTCTGTGTTGTTTCCTCTTCCAGACCACAAAAACATCATAGCTGCATCTGGACAGGACGTCACTCTGACATGTCGAGCTCCAAACAACAACATCGTAAGTGTAGAGTGGAGTAGAGCTGACCTGGGAGATAAACATGTGTTTGTGTACCGGTATGGTCGCTCTCTTCCAGATGAGCAGCATCCATCTTTTAAGAACCGGGTGGATCTGCAGGACAGACAGATGAAGGATGGAGACGTGTCTTTGATTCTGAAGGATGTGACGATTAATGATGCTGGAACATATGAGTGTCGTGTCGTCCAGGAAGTAGAAGGACCTATGACTCTAATCAGCAGCACCAACCTGGTTGTTGATCCTCCAGGTGAGTGCGTAGAGTTGAGTGTGTGTGTGGTCAGAGGTGAAGCTGCTTCCTGGTTGTTGATGTGTGTTTGTTGTATGGATGAGCTGGTGGATGTCAGAGGTAGACAGATGTTTCTCCAGCTGTTGTCTTTGTGGCTGGTAGTCTAGAGTTGTAGAGCAGCATTGTTTGGGTAAGGTTAGAGCAGAAACAAAGACATTTATGAATCAGTCTCTTCTTCTCTTGCTCTCTAACTCGTCTGTAAACATGTGTGGGGAAACTCAATGTTAAAGCCTACAGCTGGAGGGGGAGGGGAGGGGTGAAGCTGGTGGTTGTGAGTCTGTGAAAGTGAATCCTGCCGGTGCCATAGCTGGTGAAAACGTACTTAGTGCAGACACAAAACGTCCATCAGCTTCAAAGTGTGTCAGAAAAATGTCCACATGATGACTGATGGACGCATTGTTCCAAGTGTCGTTTGTAACCCAGACCTTCTCATCATTGTCTGACCTCACAAACATGCTATTACCGTGGAAGCACTTGCTGATAGTCAGTGTTGGGAAGGTTACTTTTAAAATGTATTCCACTACAGAATACCGAATACATGCCCCAAAATGTATTTTATAATGTATTCCATTACGTTACTCAATGAGAGTAACGTATTCTGAATACTTTGGATTACTCAATATATTATCATGCTGTTTACAACTACGTGAATGTACTATTGCTGTGATTTATTACTGTTACTGAAGGTCCGCGGCTCCGAACCGTAGTAAAGGGACCTCTGGCTAATACAGTGGGTTCCGTGTGGGCTGGTAGCCGAAAAATAGCTTTACTTTGTTGTCTGGGTCAACTTTGCTTGCCAGAGACAGAGAGAGGCGTTGAAAGGCTGCTCCAACGGAACTTATTTTTTCCGGAGGAAAACACGAACACAGTGTACAGTCGAGTCTTAATAGCTTACTTACAAATGGGCTCGTCAGGCACTCTTTGTGGCTGCAGTGGTTATTATTATATTTACATGCTTCCAGCTCCCGTTTTTGCTCGATGACAGCTCGGACTTTTCCTTTTTCTCCCTCCTTGCGCTCACAGACACATAACGGGTATGGCAGTCCATTCTCGCTGCAGCACGGACTACACTGTCCATGAGGCTACATTCTTTAGAGCTATGCCTGTAGCATTCTGCCTATTAGCTTAGCACAACAACAACAACAAAAAGGCGGTACATGTATTCCGTTACTCCCCAACACTGCTGATAGTCAGGACGTACACGTGTCCTTGTGCAGTTGAAACATATGCAGAAATCACATTAAATCATATTATTAATGAATGGTATGTCACTCTAGTTAATATGTGTGAAGGAAGATGAAGATGACATAAGAAAAAAGAAAAGAAATAAAAAGTCAGAGGACCCATTTCTAAAAGCTTTTCTGTTGAGTAAAGACCCTGATATGATACCCTGTGAACAAGTGTTTTGGCAACAGTGGAAAGGAGAATCTCCCTTTTAACAGGAAGAAACCTCCAGAGTGATTAATAATAACTAATTATCAATAGAGGTGTATAAACTCAGAGTTACTGAAAACAGGTGAGTGAGGAGAAACACTCAACGCATCATGGGAATCCCGGCAGCCTCACGCTCTGTTGCAGCATAACTAAGGGAGGATTCAGGGTCACCTGGTCCAGCCCTAACTATATGCTTTAGCCCAGGGGTAGGCAACCTTTCTGATGACGAGTGCCATTTAAAATTTCCTCAGAAGTCAGTGTGCCATATGATTGCATTAGCAATAAATTAATTTTATAACGCTCTATATTAACAGCAACAATACTATATAGAACCACTTTATAGAATTATATTTGTTCGCAGATGTTGGCAGCTATCAGCGAATAGTTATCAGCTATTTTGAAACAAAAAAAAAGACACTTTTTATCCATAACAGCAAATGAACTGTACAACTGTACAACAGAAAATGCAAATGCTATTTATGGTCTCCTCACAAGAATGATAAGAAAAATAAACTGGGCCAATATGGTATGTTTGTTAATACAGAGACACACATGTTAATGTGATCTCTGGTCTCCCACTCAGAGACACAGGTCTCCGAGTGTCCAGCATTCAGACGGCTACCTGAGGATACGCACGTGAGACAAAATCCGCTCACATAGATATGTAGAGCCAAATAGTGTAATTAAGGCCTCTGCAACTTGTCAACTTGTCCAGCAGGTGAAAGTGCAAGCTCCATGAACACGCAAAGCTATGGATTCCAGCTGCTTCGATGTTATATGTATGATTTCTATACATTTTATGTCAGATAAAAACTTTGGTTGTAAGCTTCAGATAATTATTTAATAACAGCCAGACATTTTAAAGGAGAATAAGAAAGTATTTCTTTGTGCCCCCCTTTCCCTGTTAATGCCCTACCTGGCCCCCTGGCAAAACTTTGCTAGACCCGCCCCTGCACAGTTACCAGCTGTCAGCTACTTAGAAAAGGATCCTGGTGTTATTTGTCTCTCAGAAACAGTTCATAACTTCAACTCATCCATGTCACCTAAAGGTAAACCTGTTTCTCCATCACCTGTTCAGCGTTGATGGTTCAGTAAGGACATCTCCTGGTTTCATCTGCATGTTTCCCTCTCACCACATATACAAACCGATATCATGACCAGCAGCTTTACAGCTGTGGCTCCAGCAAACATCAGCTGATACTAGAAATTAATATTAAATAAATTCTAACAACAGATGATCAAGCTTAAACGTGCTGCTGTTGTTTAGTGCGACATCCGGCGGTTTCCTCTTTCTGGCGCAAAGTGGGCGATAAACAAACAAGAGAGAAAAGCTGATCAGCTGATCATTGATCAGTTTTATGATTGAAGTAGCAACAGGAGAGGAGAGAATGAGAGAAGAAGAGGCAGCTGTGCAGCATAAAGACAGAATAAATCCAGCTTTGTGTCTTTTCCATCCTAGCTGAAGCATGGGACAAACTGTTCCTTTTCAGCTCAATACGAAACGCACAATATTTTCTCTGAATGCGGGACAATTCTGTCTTTTTACGGGACGGTTGGCAACTCTAATAATTAACCTTGTGAATGAAATAAAGTTCAACATCAGTAACATAGCACCCGTCCAGCTGTATAGAAACTCCATCATGCTAGCTGGTACACAGTACGAGTTATTGTAACTGACTGTAAAAAGTCAGCACAACGAAAATAAACTCCACCTAAACTTGGTTTATATCTGACTCAGATAGACTGCAGGTCATAACTTCTTACCTGAAGTTCAGTTCACCTGACACTCGGACCGGCGGCTGCTTCGGGTCTCTCCTCTTGCCTCCCTTTCTCTCTCATCCATCTGCTGGCCTCCACCACTTGCTAATTAGGGCTGCACGATTAATCGTTAGAAAATCGCGATCTCGATTCATACTTATGTGCGATCTCATTTCCAAATGACAACGATTAAAAAAAAAAAAAAAGAAAAGAAAAAGGACGACGACGACTGTACTGCATTTTGATCCGGGACGTAATCTGCATGAAAACAAGCGCTCACTCTTCCTGCTTAACAAATGACAAGGGCGGAGCCTTATACCACGTGATACAGAAGCTGGCTGCTAAAATTGGCAGGGAAAAACAACGGAGAGCACGTGAGGGATGACGAGAAAGTGACAGGAGAAAATTCGGTCCGGTCAACCACCTAAACATCAATAACGGGAACCTTATACAGCGCTTCCCTATACACGCCGAACTCCCGCAGGCACAAAGAAATTACGGAGGCTATTACTTATCACCTGACCAAAGATATATCAACACTGTGCAAAACGAGGGATTTAGGAAAATGATCAACACCCTAGACAAAGCGCTACACAGTGCCGTCCCCGCAACTGTTTTTCTATTGTTGCACTACCTGCTCTATACACACAGTGTCGAGCAACGGTGGAGACGGAATTTCAAGCAGTACAACATTTTGCAGCAACGACAAAATGTGAGACATTTGTTGTTTTATGTTTATTTATTGTTTTATGTTCAGTTTCAACTGTTACGAAGTTGATGTGCAGTTAATAAGTGCAATAAATATTTATATTGGAAAAGAAAATCGTGAGAGAATCGTGATCTCAATTCTAAGCAAAAAAATTGTGATTCTCATTTTATGCAAAATCGTGCAGCCCTATTGCTAATGTTACTGAATCTGAAGAAGCACCGCCATAGCCACCACCAAACAACTGAGATATTAGTTAGTTTTGGATGCAAGCTGCCGTTAAACTTGACAGAAGAAGTTGAAGAAGAAGAAGTTTTCTCTGGTGTCTCCATTTTGTGTTTTAGGTGTGTGATTGTCCTGCCTGAGGTGTGGAAACAGTGTAGCTGCTTCATGTGAGTAGTGTGAGCTTGTGGGCCTCGGCAGCAGTAAAGCTATCTGCTGCTAGTAACGGGTGAGCTTGTGGGCCCCTGGAAGTGCCTCCTTGTGGTGTGGAGTTTTTTTGTTTGGTTGTTGTGTTCTTTCTTGTTGCAACCTTTTTCATTTTCTAGTGTTACTGGAAAAACAGTGTTGCCGGCTCTTTATGTTAAGATTATCTATGATAAAAACTATTTTATTTACTAAGCATGTCTGCCTGTTTTCCTTTCATTCCATTCTGTACCCGTTTGTTACCAGTCCCCACACACCCCTAGATCTTCATCGTGGGGACGTAACAGTGTCTGTCTCCTGATCCAAACTGGAAGCTGGTTCCACAGAAGAGGGGCCTGAAAACTGAAGGCTCTCCCTCCCATTCTACTTTTAAATACTCTAGGAACAACAAGTAGGCCTGAAGTGCTCTAACGGGGTGATATGGTACTACAAGGTCATTAAGACAAGATGGGGCCTGATTTATTTTTTTTATTTTTTATTTATTTATTTTTAAGTATGTGAGGAGCTGGATTTTAAATTCAATTCTGGATTTAACAGGAAGCCAAAACAGGAGAAATCTGCTCTCTCTTTCTAGTCCCTGTCAGTACCCTTGCTGCAGCATTTAAGTTTAGCTGAAGGCTTTTCAGGGAGTTTTTAGGACATCCTGATAATAGTGAATTACAGCAGTCAAAAGTGTTGATATTAAAACCTAGTTCATCTATTTTTACAAATTAAGCTCTGTGATCTTCGTAGTTCCTTACTGTCACCGTCTTCTATAGAAGTGAACATCTAAAGTCTCCGAATTTTAACCTCTCTGCTTTGTGTTGTTTTACCTTTTAGATCAAAAGAACATCACAGCTGAGTCTGGACAGGATGTCATTCTGACATGTCGAGCTCCAAACAACAACATCTCAATCACTGCTGTGAAGTGGAGCAGAACTGACCTGGGAGATAAAAATGTTCTTTTGTACAAGGATAATAACTTTACTTCAGATAACCAGCATCCATCTTTTAAGAACCGGGTGGATCTGCAGGACAGACAGATGAAGGATGGAGACGTGTCTTTGATTCTGAACAATGTGACGATTAATGACACTGGAACATACGAGTGTCGTGTCTTAATGGAGAAAACACAATCATGGGAGTACAGCGGCAGCATCCAACTTCATGTTGTTGATCCTCCAGGTGAGTGAGTAGAGTTGAGTGTGTGTGTGATCAGAGGTGAAGCTGCTTCCTGGTTGTTGATGTTTGTTTCTAAAGATGTTGTTGATGAGACTTTGTAGAAAGCAGCTGGTCTGAGTGATGTGATCAGAGTGCAGTAGATAATGTCTGACAGCAGTTTGAAGAGGAAATGGATTCTGTTCTGTTCTTCACTCATCACCTACCTGACAGCTGACACCTCACACCTGTTTCTCACCTGCAGGTCAGACAGGAGGACACACAGAGGATGGATCGGTTGGACTGATTGTCGGTCTCAGTGTTCCTGCTTTGCTTCTTGTTGCTGCTGTTGTTGGATTTATGATCTTCAGGAGGAAACATGCTATAATCTTTGTTTTTGTCCTCCTGTATAATGTTGTACAGCCTGCTTGAGGGATATCCTTTTGTGACTCCTGCAGCTGGGTCACACAGAGGTCCACAGCGCTGTGTAAACGTGTAATTTCAAGGTACTTTAGTCTTCATGTTCACATATTGTTGGATTATTGGGATTTTAAAAGGGAAGTTATTAGATATAATTTGGGATAAATTGTTTTCCCTCTCTTCTAATAAACTGTCTAGCAAAGTCAAAATGATCAATTTTATCCAGCTACTCACTTGTAGGTTAATTATCTTTAGATCCAATTAAAATGAAAAAGAAACGAAAAGAATAGAGTGATATAAACAGCAAAGCAAACATCAGAAAGAGAAAAGGAAAACAACCTTTTTCTACACCAAAGGGTGTGGAGGCTTAAGCATTTCACACAGCAGGTAAAAAAAAACATGGAGAGAAAAGAGTAGAGAGGAGACAAAGTATTAATCTGGGTTTCACTCAGGACTGTAAAGGTGCTAACTACCCACATAGCAGACAAGTCTGGCCCGGATCTGGTGTCAAGTTGACTTCTGGCATGGTAAGTGGTATGTCATCCAGATGTGGGTCAGGTTTGGCAATAATGACACTATTTATGTTAGGTGCTGCTGCTGGCTGTGCTGCTAAATATGTCGGTTATCTGTGACATTTAGACGCTTCAGCATCTAATGCTCGCAATTTTTTTCTCTTGCCTTCTCAGCCCCACCCTTTTCTTTCCTTTTTTTTTACTTGCAGCCACGTTTTGCATAGTTTCTTTCCACCGTCTTTGCCTCCTACTCCACTTCTTCCTCCTGCTCTACTTCTTCTTCTCCTTGCCTGGCGGCCACAGCCAATGCAGCTGGCATCCAACTTAAAGGTGCAGTGCTGCCCCTAGAGTACTGGAGTGTGAAAGAGATTAGTGGGTGGAAAAAAACAGGTGCTGAAAGCGTGCGTGGAGAGTGAACCAGTCCACCCCTGATTTACACCACGAGGACTCAGAAGATTTTACCCAGTAGCAAAGTTTATGGATGTGAGCTGCCCAGTAGTAAGCTAGAATATTAGGTAATGCTAGTCCTCCACTAAATCTGCATCTCTGCAGTAAATGTTTTGGAGACCCTAGGTGGCTTCCCTCCCCAAATGAAAGGACCAATAATCTTGTCCAGTGAAACAAAAAAATGTTTCAGCAAAATAAGGGAATCGACTAACATAAAAATTAAAATTTGGTGAGATGTTCAAGAAAGTGAGAGATTACCCCATCTTTGAATATCATATGCGATCCTTAATATAAGGCAGTCAAATTAGCTGATTTAAGGCTAGGTAGAGGACGAGTGACGTTAATTGCTAAATATTTAAACCCCAATGGACTGGATCACTCTTTGTTGAACACAACACATTTCAACTTACATTTCGGGGCGATCATGGCTCAAGAGTTGGAAGTTCGCCTTGTAATCGGAAAGTTCGAGCCCCGGCTTGAACAGTCTCGGTCGTTGTGTCCTTGGGTAGGACATTTCGCCCTTTGCATACTGGTGTTGGTCAGAGGCCCTGGTGGCGCCAGTGTCCGGCAGCCTTGCCTATGTCAGTGCGCCCCCGGGTGCCATCACCAGTGTGTGAATGACTGGATGTGTGAAGGTCCTTAGGGATTAAGTAAAGCGCTATGCAAATACAGGCCATTTAAAAACAACTGCAATATTATACTACAGCAAAATACTTGTACTTTTCTCAAGACATCACATATTTGCAAACGTGCTCCAATGTTTTCTGAGATGTCTGATACCCACCAGCTCTATAGCTAACTGGGAGGTCAAGGTTTACTAGAGCCAGCGGCAAAATCCCGGCAAATCATTCTCAAACCCCCCGCGGTCTTTCGCTACTGAGGTTAAACATGACAAGTCACTTAGATAACTAATAATATTATTGTTTGGCTCATTTCAGTGTTGCATTTGAGAGAGATTCACCTATCTGGGAAACATGATCACACACGATAGTAAATCCCTGTATGTAAAAGAATTGCAGCGATTCAATCCATTGTAAAATCATAAACAATTATTTTTGATGTCATATTACTGTCGGTGCATATTCAAATATGCTTGTGAGCAGTGTTGGGCAAGTTACTTTAACTTAGTAACTTAGTTACATTACTAGTTACTTCTATCAAAAGCAATGTTCCCTCTAATTTTTCACGTGTCTGAGCGAACACACAAACTCCCTGAGCGATCCCTTGGACCACTGTGAGCGACATCAGACGTGTGCACTGTGGTCACGCCAGCATCGAATCCATCCAAGTTACGTGGTTTATTAAAATAATCAAATTACAGCATTTACATTTATGTTAGATTACTTTTAAACTGCTTTAGCCCACTTACAATGAAAATGTAAAAAAATCTAGCTATTGGCCTGTGTAGTATGTTAACACTATTGGAAGTAAAAATAACTTGAACTCCAATGTCAAAAAACAGCTTTCTTTCTTTTCTTTTTTTTTTTTTTTTTTTTCTTTTTTTACAAAGCTCTGACTTGTATTATGAGTCTGTGGTCTGGGAGAGAGTCCTGTAACTCTGTCTGCAAAATACAGTATATAATGACCAATGTTGGGCAATTCATTATATAGTTACTTCTTCAAAAAAGTAACTGAGTTATGCAAACAACAAAGTTTTTTGCAGCTATTTTTTTTAATGCAGCCAAGGCGTTTTTTTAAATAAACATTTCAAACTATTTACAGAACAATCAGCTGTTCTGCATCAAATCTGATGCCACACAAATTATTTGTGCCACTCCAAAAATAATTTCTGTCCACTATGAGATAAAGGAGAACAACAGCCTGATACCTGCAGGCCTGACAACAGGAGATGTATCACTGCTGTAACACCTGTAACATTCAGCAGCCGTCTCTTTGTTCTGACACACACAACAAAACTATTGACTACACTACACACTAACTACACAAGATTTGCGCTAAACGTCTCAAATCTCTCACATCTCAAAACACCGCCGTCACTCCTAAAACTTCCCCCCGTTTCTTAACATCTAGATGCCACGTTGCCATATCATTTTTTGATTGGTCGACATGGTACTTTTTTCGACCGATAGGAAAGGGTGGGGGTTTTTTTGGTTTTGTTTTTCCTCACAGGCGGAGAGTGCTTTCGAGCGTTTTCCTTATAAAACGCCGTTTTTACCGTTTCTTCCCGCAGTAAATATAAATAACGATAGTATTCAGGAAGAAAACCAAACATTGCAGATATTTTTATCATAACTCTGGTTTTACGTGGCCTATCAACACAATTTAAAAACTGGTATAAACTCCACACTTTTTCCGTCAATTGTTCCGTCTGTCCTGCTCACATCTCAAATGGTTGTACACGTTTTCATTAACGTGGCTTCACTGCACATCAGCCACGCCGCTTTGCTAGCTAAAACACCGGTGTCGTCACATAAGGACGCTGTCATAGCCTGTCAACCACGTTGATTGGCTGCGTATATACGAATGTGAATCGCATCATTGGCTGGACTATGGGATAAGGTGGCATCGTTCTAATCCCATACAGGAGCAGCCAGTCAGTCACTGACTAACACTGCAAAACAGAATTGTTGAAGTTTTAATTTTAATATCAATTCAGGTTAGATTTTTTTTGTGCGCAACGCAGATTTTCTGTGCGCAGAGACCGTGCCAGCAGTGCGCGATTGCGCACGTGCGCAGCTTAGAGGGAACATTGATCAAAAGTAACTCAGTTACTTCAAGTTACTCGTTACTTTCAGAGTAACTAGTTACTAGGGAAAGTAACTTTGGTTTTACTCAGAATTCTCTTGTTAATGTGTTGCTTCCGTAACTGGATACCCAGCCAGACTGCCAGTCTTCTAGCTTGTTTACTTGCCACAAGTGCACTGTGCCACCTACCAATAGAAAGGAAAAAATAATGTGCACATTTCCACGAGAGAAATCCCACGCCTGGACCGTCGTTGACCGCCGCCATGATTCTAGCCTACTTTTTACATCCAACACAAAAACTGCAGTCGTGGTGCTTTCGATTGTACTCAGAACTTGGAAATTCTGCCTTCTGAATAGGAAGATGTAGGTAACACCAGACTGCAGATGAGCTGCATACAGAGCTGGACTGGGACAAAAAAATCGTCCCGGCATTTTGACTAGAGACCGCCCACCATTATAGGAAAAATCATAAAGCCTTTGAATGAAAACAAACACTGTTGTGACAGTGATGTACACTGTTCTGATGGTATATATGTATCAATCTATCAATTGTTTGTTGTAAGACTCAGATAATTATTTATTTGAAAGGTAGACCTTTAAAGGAGAATAAGAAAATATTTCTTTGTGCCCCTCTTTCCCTACCTGGCCCCCTGGCAAAACTTTGCTAGACCCGCCCCTGCACAGTTACCAGCTGTCAGCTACATAGAAAAGGATCCTGGTGTTATTTGTCTCTCAGAAACAGTTCATAACTTCCTTCAACTCATTCATGTCACCTAAAAGGTAAACCTGTTTCTCCATCACCTGTTCAGCTCTGATGATTCAGTAAGGACATCTCCTGGTTTCATCTGCATGTTTCCCTCTCACCAGATAACCAAACCGATATCATGACCAGCAGCTTTACAGCTGTGGCTCCAGCAAACATCAGCTGATACTAGAAATTAATATTAAATAAATTCTAACAACAGCTGATCAAGCTTAAACGTGCTGCTGTTGTTTAGCGCGACATCCGCTGGTTTCTTCTTTCTGGCGCAAAGTGGGCGATAAACAAACAAGAGAGAAAAGCCGATCAGCTGATCATTGATCAGTTTCATGATTGAAGTAGAAACAGGAGAGAATGAGAGAAGAGCCAGCTGTGCAGCAAAGACAGAATTTTTTTTCCATTGTAGCTGAAGCTGTGTTCCTTTTCACTTCAATACGAAAACGCGTAATATTTTCTCTGAAAACGAGATGATTCTGTTTTTTACGGACGGTTGGCAACTCTAATAATTAATCTTATGAAATAAATAAAGTTCAACATCAGTAACATCATAGCACCCACCCAGCTGTATAGAAACTCCGTCATGCTAGCTGGTGCGCAGTACGCTGATTGATGATGATTGATATGTTTTCAAAATGGTTAGAAGTTTTTCCTTCTAGTAAGGAGACACAGGCGCAGGAGCCAGAGTATTGCTAGAAGAAATTATCCCAAGGGTGGAATTTCCAGACTGAGACTGGTGGGTGATGATCAGAAAATCTTCAGAGATCCAGCGAAAAGCAGGGACCATTCATGGCACAGTTGACAGCCCATACAGGTCGAGAGTCGTGGCATTTGGGGTCATGCTAGCCATAGCAAGAAGATTTCAGAACCACAGTGATAACCTAAAGGGTTAAAAGATTTCCACGATGACGCTGAGGAAGAACAACAAGGGTGTACAACGTGCTCTGCTCTTTCATCCTACAGCTGCTTTGGAACGAGAGAGCGAGGGGTGAAAAAGTGCTCTCGTCCAACAAGCTCCAACTCAGTGACATGCAGACTACACTCTGTGTCACCCCTAAGGGATCAGCGATGGAACACGGACAACACCTGATAAAAACAGTCAGGTAGTTTTGCCTGAAGATCTTCAGTGTGCTTTTGAGTTAAGGTGGTGACTGGTGTAACTTTTCTAATTTGTCTTGATGCATTCTCAACCATCCAGGAAAATAAATCTCCAAAAGTTGATTCTGTTCATCTGGACGTAACGTTTCGTCACTCATCTAAGTGACTTCTTCAGTCTCAGCTGACTGCAGGTTTCCCCAAATCTTATAAACAGTACATTTGCATAATGACTGAAATCAGACCACTGTAGGAACAATGGGCTGGGAGGTCAGTTCCTTAATCTTAATTCTGCAAATTCTCATGACCATTGATCAACAACCACTGACCAAAACCCACTGATCAAAGACCACTGACCACCACAGTGGTCTTTGATCAGTGGGTTTTATAATATAACTTTCCATACTACTATAAGGTGCATTAAGCAAAATAAAACAGTCAGATAAGTCAAACTTTAATCAACTCATTCTTCTTGCTTCCTCCACTTCCGTACCATTGATTTATTAACCTGTGGTAGCTGGAATATAATGAACACCATCCTCCCACATGGTTTATATGTGGCCACTAGAGGGAGATGTTTGACTTTAATATAACATAAGCAGAGCATCAGTCTTTCATATTTTGTTGTCATGGTCTTTGGATTTTGTGCATTAAACGTTTGGTTTTAATATACTTGACCTTTGAGTTTGACAGTTTTTATAAGTGTGAAAATGTTATGTGCATACTTTCCAATGAAAAATGTGCCTGCAGAGGAGCTCTGGACCATAAACACTCAAACAACTGGCTACATTTCAGTCATCTCCAGCTTCTCCTCCTGCACCATCTACAGATTTAACCCCTTCGGTGTATGTCGAGAATTCTCTTTTTCTAAATTTCACAGCTCTGATGTTTCGGGTCTCGGTGTGTCACTCCTCAGACGGAGGTTGTTTCATAATCTTTCTGTGGTTTTATGAAACAATAAGGAAGAAAAACTGATTGTTTCACAGTTGTGGGTAGTTTCACACTGTGTTATCAGGCTGCTGAGGATGTTTGTCTGAGTGTTTGTGTTATCAAGCATTGCTGCTGCAGCATGGTGCTGATGCAGGCCTCACACTGTCACAGGAAGGAGGAAGTGAAACTGACACAGATGGTAAAACCTTCTTGTTACAGCGTTTCTCTCGTCTGCTGGGGATGAAGAATCATTACACAACACTGAGAAGTTATTTTGGATCTGAACAAACGTAAAAGTGTTGCATTGGAGCGCTTTCATAATCAATGTGACCTTTTGGCCCATGAGGTCAGCTCATCATCGCCCCCTGTTGGTTATTTTGTGAGCTGAGGTTTCATGCAGGTCACACAAAAGGCTGGAATTTTAAATAAGAAGGAATAAAAATCGTGAAAGAGAAATGAAATGTTTGCAAAGTGAATTAAGTCAACCACGAACTTGTTTTTTAAAAAATTCTCCAAAAGTAAACTTGTTTTAAAGCCAATCATATCACATCAGTTGTTATTTTTAACTTTTTATGTGGTTTCAGAAAATTATCAGAAACATGCTTCACAGTATTTCCTCTGGATGGCAGAGTAACTGGTTTGTTCTCTTTTTTTCTTGCATAAAGCAGCTGCTCTGCTGTAACACTCAGTGTTACCAGTAGATGGCAGCAGATTTATACTGAGTGTGACACTGAGGCTGTGTCCGAATTCAGGGAAGGATGCTTAAAATGCCATATTTGGGCAATGACGTCACAGCGACGCGACGAGGACTGTCCGAATTCAAAGAGCACTCAAAATGTGGCGACAAATGTGTCCTACTTTGCCCTGAATTCTAAGGATGGTCCGATGTATCCTTCATGTCCTACTATATCCCAGGATTCATTATGGTCATAGAGGAGATTTGTTTCTGATAACGATGGTGGTCGAAGCAGGAGAGGAAAACACTTTCATATGTAAGTATATGAAAATCTTGTTGTACAAAAGTTAAATTGTTATAGCGGTGGTTTTGTTAAGCTTTGGCCATCTGCATAGACATGTTTCTTTTATTTAAAATAACAGTAAACCAGCTTGTATCGCTGGGTCCCATGGTTTTTCATGTATTGCCGCTTACATACAGCTGATTTAGATTTTTTCAATTGGTGATATGTTGTGGGGAACAAAGACCAAACGGCTTAATTTATTAAAACGAGGAGAAAACGATCACCTCTTCACTGGGGTGAAGAATTGGGCTGCTACGGCGTGGATGTACAAGAATAAATCAATTTACACATCATATTCATATGAGTACGGTCCTATTAACCCTCATGCTGTACAGCAGCGGTCCCCAACCTTTTTGAGCCACAGACCGGTTTATGTCAGACACGGAGCCTTTAAGGTATCGCGGATAAATACAACCACATAAAATGATCCGACCAAGACAAAAACTGTGGTATTTTGTAAATATAATAATAAACGTGAATGTACTGTGTAACTGTGTAACTTTATTAGCAGTGTCCTCCTGAAAATGCGCCAATATTGACAGTAACATCCTCCTCTCTGCCACTTAATGCTCTCTGGTCGCTATGGTAACGAGTAAATATTTCTTTCAAAATAAGACGCACAACTACAACAAGGGAAAGACTCAGGAAACCGAGTTAACGATAAAACCCCGAAAACCATACATTTCACACCGGAGCCTTAACTCTCGTGGCCCGGTACCAAACGACTCACGGACCGCTGCTGTACAGAACCTGTGATGTCCAGACGGTGTTCCTCTGGTGTTCTGCTGTGAAAACCTGTGGATTTAGGGATTAACATAGTTGCCATGGTTTCCTTTCTTCTTATTTGTTGTGTGTGATCAGGACAATTCTGGAGAAGATGGGCCTGCAGGGGAAAGTCACCCCTTGCAGGCCAGAAGACATGAGATAACTTTAAAGAATACAAAGTATGTATGTGTGTTATCAAGAAGATAATTCTCAAGAACACAAGTTAATAAATGTGCAATTACTAAGAGTTGTTGTGGTGTTTTTATTTGCCTGCTGTCATTTTTGATTTCCTCTGCCTTTAGGATTGCAAGTATCCAGGCTCAGGAGAGGGGTCAGTGGGAAGCCCACTGCTGCTACTTGGCCCTGGTTTGCCCTCATGGATGAGGTGATAGGACAGATGCCTTCCATTAAGCCTCCTGTCCTAATTTCCTCTCTCTGAGGACACTCCAGGGCCAAGCGCAGCCGTGGGTGACCAAAACGACAGCGATGACGGACGGCTCAGCCACCTACGACAGGGAGAAAGAGGAAAGAGATGATGAGCTGCTAGACCTCATCAGAGAGGACATAAGGCAGCAAAGAGAGGCTGAGGAGAGGAGAGCAGGAGAGGACGGACAGACTGTTTTCACTTCTAGAAAGATTAGTTCCCAAATGAGTTATGTATTGAGAAATTTATTTATTTGAATATATTTGTTACATTGTTATATGTGTTGCATTAGTTTAAAGGTTTCATGTTATTAATAAATTGATTCAAACAAACAGTAATTGTCACTGAACTCAATTTGATTTACAGGCATTTTTAACATGTATGAACATAACGCTAACTTTGAACAATATTACTTGGATATTTATTTGATAGCAATAAAGTAAATAACAATAACAATTAAACAAGAATATTTCAAATACACAGTATGTAAAGATATTTACAGTTGTTCACACAGGGTTAACCTGAGTGACCTGTTCCTGGACTTTAACAACTGTAATAGATTACAGGAAGTCTCTGGCAGTGTTGCTGAATCTGCCCGAGCAAGATCAGACATGGATGAGCTGCTGCAACTGAGACCTGCAGTTTGTCTTTTCTGGTGGGCGAGTGGAGAATCACACAGGGTGGTCTGCAAAGAGCTTTAGGATGCTTCCTCCCACTGTCCACTGCATCCTCCATCCACAGGGTTTGCAGGGCTGGCTCACTCGTGGCTGCCACACCACTAAGATGTTTACAGAAATTTGCAAGGTGGAGATGCTGGATGCTATATTATTAGTATAATACTTGTAACTCTGTAGCAGACAACAGTTTGATAAAGTGCTATGTAAAAAAACAAACAAACAAAAGATTAGATTCTATACGTTTCAAAGATATTTAGTTTATATATTTTTTATGATACAGTACATGTGTGAGAATGACCGATGTTGTGGCAAAAATGATCGTCTGCCAAAAACTGATTTCGGTTTTGCCCTAAACTGATTGCTCGTATTTAACCTGCTATGAATAACTTGTTGGTCTATAATATGTGAAACATGTCAAATGTGTCCCTCATTAATGATATCAAGTCAATCTGAGCCACCAGCAACATTCCTGTAACAAGGTAGAAGCTGCAATCAGTTTTTGGCAGTGACTTTTATATATCCTTTATTCATCCAGTTAAAAAAATTTTTATTTTTTAAGAGTAATCTGGCCAAGAGGACAGCAGACAGCGCAACAAATATATCAATTGTACCTACATTATAACCAGAGTTATAAAGATACTTGAACAACAGGTAATTATTGTATATATAAAACCCTTAGTAAACCATGTTCACCAAGTCTATTTACCAACATACATAAAGATATTACACATATTACACTCGGAAACATTGGAAATCTGTTTTGGCAGGCAAACACTTTTTTGGCATCCGTGTAATTAGCTAAGTAACTCCTAAATGCGTGTAGATTAAAGGAAATTATTTTACCTGGATATGATTGTCTCTGATGAGCCTAAGGTACAAAACGTATGGGCGACGACGACAAGGTTTTTCTAGCTCTCGAGAAATAAAATTGTCCAAACAACGGAGCAACATTTCTGGGTCCATTTTAAAGTTTTCGCTGTGGCCCTAGCGTCCGAAAAACACGCAAGTAAGGGCGGAGTTGAGGCTAGGAGGCTGTCCACAGCCCATCTGTTATGTTGGATACTGATTGTTTGTTCAATAAAGTTTCTATGGAGAAAAAAAGGGGGCTGTCCAAGCCGCTCACTTCCTGACTACCCGTCCGTCTAAGCAGGGGCGGATCTAGAAGGGTGGCATGGGGTGGCAACTGCCACCCTAAAATGATCCCTTGCCACCCCAAGTGCCACCCCAGTTTTGCATATGACAGTGTTGTTTATTAAAATAAGATAGCATTAACAGTTTGAGGGTAGTTACAGTCAACAGTGAATATAAATGCTAAAACTGAATATATTGCATAGTGTTCCCCCTCACCATTAACAAATGGTTC
This sequence comes from Oreochromis aureus, assembly GCF_013358895.1. NCBI lineage: Eukaryota > Metazoa > Chordata > Actinopteri > Cichliformes > Cichlidae > Oreochromis > Oreochromis aureus. The sequence continues at coordinate 75,367,296 of NC_052944.1, read as the reverse complement.
AGCCCATAGCAGGACCGGCTTTTTTTTTTGTTTTCAGTAGCAAGCGATGCTTATGATTGTGCCAGAGCACATTTTGAACAACACCATGGGAATTTCGGATTTTACACATTTGGTTGGATGTTACACTCTGGAAATGGAAGGAAGGTGAGTGCTATTAACCCTCTGTGGTCCACGGACACGCTGCACCTCCAAATCACATGACTGATTTAAGCTGACATAGCAACAAGCTGCAGCCACGCTGAGTCTCTATTTCAGCCCGTATTGAAAGTTCGGAGTTCAAAGTTTTTAAATTTTAATTACAGGCCAGTAAATCCAGAGTTATGATAATATATATAAGCCACGCTTTTTACTAAATACTGTCGCCACGTTTTTGTGTGTGTGGGTTTTAAGCGTTTTCTAAGGACAGCGCGAAAACAGTAAAGAAAGAAAAAAAGCCACCTCTTTCCTATCGGTGGAAAAATGCACCATGTCGACCAATTAAAAAAAAAAAGTCAACACGTGGGATTTGGTTGTTTAGGAAGAGGGGAGAGTTTTGGGAGTGACGGTAACGGCAGCGAGACAGAGCGAGCGAGTGAGAAAGAGAGAGAGAGTTTTTAGATGTGGGAGATTTGTGACGTTTAGTGTGGAGTGTATACTTAGTGTGTTGTGTTGTCTTGTGTAGTTGTTCTGTTGTGTAGTCGTTTTGTTTTGTGTGTCAGTGAGGGCACTAATGAATGTCACAAAGGCACATTGCAATGTAAACACTGTCACTAAGTAGAAAACCAGCGGAGTGATACACCTCCTGTTGTCAGGCCTGCAGGTTTCTCCCTGTGCTGTTCTCCTCTGTCTTTTGGTGGACTAACTTTTTTTACTGGCACACATCATTTGTGGGGCATCTTATTGCGACACCTGATTGTTCTCTCATTTTAGTTTTAGTAATATTTTTAAATGGTTGTACAAAATGAAAAAAACGGCAGGTGTATTGGCTGCATTTTTAGATAAATAGTTGTATATGTTTACAAAATGTACAATTTATATTTGCATTTCAAGTTATAAAAATTTACTCAACATGTCTGTGGGTTTTTTTTACAGTAAAAAAATACTACTAGGATTTTAAGTTCTTTGTGTGATTTCAGATCAGTAATACTAATGCAGTATGTCAGTGAAAAAAAACAACTAAATTCAGTTGAGCTGAAAAGAATGATGCCAAACAAGGCAAGGGGAAAAAAATCAAATGAAACAATTTGAGGGGGAATACAAACGTAAACTCAAAAGGAGTCAAAATGGCGGTTGTATTTCAGACCTCAGTGGGTTAATCCAACAAATCATGAAAAATTAGGTTTAAATTTTTGTTCGTGACAGTGCAGATTACTGACATTTTGTGTAATTTAAGCTGTAACAATGTGATTGTTTTCTAACAAAAAACAGTGTGAAACTTAAGTTAGACTTGTATTTGTAAATGAACCGCCCCATGTTGTGTAGCTTTCTGGATTTCATACTTATTGGGCTACATATTTATTTATTATACAGGCTATACAGTACATAACATCAAAACTCACATGTTTTATGTAACTAAAGTGTGTAATTATGTGGGCTACAGACAATAATTAAGTTATAGACTATTTATATGAAAAACGTGTATACTTACTGCATTTGAATCATTTTAACCATATGTAACCACCTGCATATCTGTTTGGGGAAAAAAAAAGGCTTTGATTTTGCCACCCCATTTGATTTCTTTGCCACCCTCATGCCACCCTAAGAAAATTTCTCTAGATCCGCCCCTGCGTCTAAGGACACTACCTTGTGACGTAGGTAGGTAGTGTCCTTATGAGCATCCTTCCCTGAATTCGGACACAGCCAGTGACCTTCGGTCCCAGGGGAGGAGCAATGACTTAAAAAAAAAAACTGTCAGAGGATGACCAGGTGGTGACTAGGGATGGGTATCGTTTAGGTTTTATCCGATACGGTGCCAAACCGGTACTTTTGAAACGGTGCTCAAACCGGTGCTTAAAGAATGGAGAACACAAAATTGGTCCAAAACCTCTCATGTTTAGCTGTTTTTGTAAAAGATAACAATGTTAGCCTTTTCTGCAGCTATAGGGCATATATGGTCTCACTCTTGGCTGGAAGCAGTGCTTAAACAATGGAAAAAACACAAACTTTGTCCAAAAACCTCTCATGTTTAACAGTTTTCCACTTATTCTTTGGTCATTTTAGCCTTTTGGCCAGGGTGAAGGGAGTATCTGCCATCAAACAAGAAGACAGCCGCATGTAACTACAACGGTGTTTGCTAGTTCACCTTACATGCATTAATTTAATAACGTGGTTAGCGTACTCAACGTAAATTACACACGAACAACATGAAGCTACTCACGCAGAGAAGAATAGCTGCTGCTGCCATCATCATCCGTCATCATTTCTGCTACGCTGACAGGGGCTAGGGGCCAGGACTCTACTCTTCCGGTTTTTGGGGATGTTGCTAACTCCAGGTCCGATAACAGGCACCACACCCGCAGTAGGTGTGCACGGTGTGAGGTCTCGCAGCAAGCTATCAAACACGGCGCATTTCTCGCTTTTAAAAAAAAGCGCTATGGGTCGCCAGGTGTTTCATCGGATTCGAGGTGTTACCTCCTTTGACAGTATCACAGTATCAGCTTAAAGCACTTGTTGCAGGCTGCTGAGTTTGCATCTTTAGCTGTGAAGTACAGCCAGACTTTTGATCGCTTCGCCTTCGGCATTTTTAATGTGTAGCTCTGCTCTAAAAGAACTACGTACCTGGACCCGCCTACTATCCTCGGAAACGTAAAATGATTGGCTAGAATTGGCTCAGGAAAAAGAAAAAAGCACCGAAATAAAGCACCGAAATGTGCGCTGCTTTTCGGTCTGGTTACTACCGTTTATGTCAGAACCGGTGCCATCATGGCACCGGACACCGGTACCCATCCCTAGTGGTTACAGCAGCAGGTTTTTCTCCCCATTCACGATGTAATTGCAAAATTTCAATGATAGCAGAAAAACGTCAGTGATTTTTCACTGAAGCTGAAATCCTGTTCAATTAGGGTTTGTTTGTGTTTTTAATAAATACAACCTATTGTTTTGGTGGTTCAGGACTTTATAGAACAGTTGGGTTTTTTTGTATTTATTAGTTTTTCAAAGACTGAGGATACGTCAACACTAAACAGAATAAATTTGAAAATGGCATTTTCGCCTAAAAACGCCTCCGTGTCCACACTATCGTTTTCAATTGTTTCCAAACAGTTGTTCATTCACACTGAAACAGCTGAAAATGCTTATGTTCCAGTACTGCACATGTGTGAAATGTAAGACGATTCAACCGGCGTCATTTCTGACGCTCTTTGAAACGCCGCGGCAAAATGTTGAGGAAAAGCACTGAGTTTTTTAAATGGACTAACAATGAGGTGGAGTTGTTGCTGCGAGTAACACAAAAGTACAAAGTTGCAAAATCAAGTGAGAATTAAAGAATTTGAAGTAAAGCTATCTGGAGCATGTAGAGACTGATATTAATCTTTAATAGGGCTGTCAAAACTGAGCCCAAACAAAACAGTTGCTGTGTAATACCGTCTGCTATAGTTTAATTGGTCACATGACTGCATCACAGGACTAAAACGCATCATCAGCTCATGTCTCTCTTCTCTTCACCTCAACAGGCCGAGCTGTGATACTTAAAAACAGGAACCACCAGCAGAGTCTGCAGCCTGTCTGTCTGAGCAGCTTTGCAGAATCCCCAGTTCACATTCATTTAACATGATATTGGGCCTTGGTGCAGCAGTTCATTTATGTGAAAATGTCTTATCAGAGTTTAATTCTTAAATATTTTGTGTTCAGAAGAAAAAGAAGATCTAGTCTGGTTGTCACATTTTTATACACTTACTGCATGTTACAGATGTGTATTTGTATAGCGCTTTACTTAGTCACTAAGGACCCCAAAGAGCTTTACACATCCAGTCATCCAATCATGCATATGCATATGCAATACAATCATGACAAGCTACATTGTAGCCTCAGCCACCCTGGGGCGCACTGACAGAGGTGAGGCCAGACACTGGCGCCACCGGGCCCTCTGACCACCACTAGTAGGCAATGGGTGAAGTGTCTTGCACAACGACCGAGACTGTCCAAGCCGGGGCTTGGACCGGGAACCTTCCGATTACAAGGCGAACTCCCAACTCTTGAGCCACGATCGCCCCAAATAACATTAAAGAAGTCTAATGGGGCGGTGTGGCAGCAATTTTTCACACCAGTCTATTAATTAACGAAAGACCAAGACAGACTTTTAATTCATTTGAAAGCCTGATGCTTAGCCTTGTCCAACCCAGCTGTAAAACTCAGAAACCAGTCTTACTTGTTATCATCTATCGTCCACCTGGGCCTTACACAGAGTTTCTCTCTGATTTCTCAGACTTTTTATCTGATTTAGTGCTCAGCTCAGATAAAATAATTATTGTGGGTGATTTTAACATCCATGTAGATGCTAAAAATGACATCTTCAACATGGCATTTAATCTGTTATTAGACTCAATTGGCTTCTCTCAAAATGTAAAAGAACCCACCCACCACTTTAATCACACTCTAGATCTTGTTTTAACATATGGCATAGAAACTGAACATTTAACAGTGTTTCCTGAAAACCCTCTGCTGTCTGATCATTTCCTGATAACATTTACATTTACAATAATTGATTACACAGCAGTGGAGAGTAGACTTTATCACAGTAGATGTCTTTCTGAAAGTGCTGTAACTAAGTTTAAGAATATAATCCACCCACTGTTATCATCTTCAATGGCCTGTACCAACATAGAGCAGAGCAGCTATCTGAACGCTACTCCAACAGAGGTCGATTATCTTGTTAATAATTTTACCTCCTCACTACGTACGACTCTGGATACTGTAGCTCCTGTGAAAACTAAGGTCTCAAATCAGAAGTACCTGACTCCGTGGTATAATTCTCAAACACGTAGCCTAAAGCAGATAACTCGTAAGCTGGAGAGGAAATAGCGTGTCACAAATTTAGAGGATCATCATTTAGCCTGGAGAAATAGTTTGCTGATTTATAAGAAAGCCCTCCATAAAAGCCAGAACATCTTACTATTCGTCACTGATTGAAGAAAATAAGAACAACCCCAGGTTTCTCTTCAGCACTGTAGCCAGGCTGACAAAAAGTCAGAGCTCTACTGAGCCAACAATCCCTTTAACGTTAACTAGTAATGACTTCATGAACTTCTTTACAAATAAAATTTTTATCATTAGAGAAAAAAATTACCAATAATCATCCCACAGATGTAATATTATCTACAGCTACTTTTAGTACCATCAATGTTAAGTTAAACTCTTTTTCTCCAATTGATCTTTCTGAGTTAACTTCAATAATTACTTCCTCCAAACCATCAACGTGTCTTTTAGACCCCATTCCTACAAAACTGCTCAAAGAAGTCCTGCCATTAATTAATGCTTCAATCTTAAATATGATCAACCTATCTCTAATAATCGGCTATGTACCACAGGCCTTCAAGGTGGCTGTAGTTAAACCTTTACTTAAAAAGCCATCTCTAGACCCAGCTGTCTTAGCTAATTATAGGCCAATCTCCAACCTTCCTTTCATATCAAAAATCCTTGAAAGAGTAGTTGTCAAACAGCTAACAGATCATCTGCAGAGGAATGGCTTATTTGAAGAGTTTCAGTCAGGTTTCAGAGCTCATCACAGCACAGAAACAGCTTTAGTGAAGGTTACAAATGATCTTCTTATGGCCTCTGACAGTGGACTCATCTCTGTGCTTGTCCTGCTAGACCTCAGTGCAGCGTTCGATACTGTTGACCATAATATCCTATTAGGGGATTCAGGGATCCTGAATCCTCCCTTAGTTATGCTGCAAGAGACGTGAGCTGCCGGGATTCCCATGATGCATTGAGTCTTTCCTTTCCAGTCACCTTTCTCACTCACTATGTGTTAATAGACCTCTCTGCATCGAATCATATCTGTTATTAATCTCTGTCTCTCTTCCACAGCATGTCTTTATCCTGTTTTCCTTCTCTCACCCCAACTGGTCGCAGCAGATGGCCCCGCCCCTCCCTGAGCCTGGTTCTGCCGGAGGTTTCTTCCTGTTAAAAGAGATTTTTTCCTTCCCACTGTCGCCAAAGTGCTTGCTCATAGGGGGTCATAGGATTGTTGAGTTTTTCTCTGTATTTATTATTGTGCGATCTACTGTACAATATAAAGCGCCTTGAGGCGACTTTTGTTGTGATTTGGCGCTATATAAATAAAATTGAATTGAATTGAATTGAATTAATTTTGATCAGTTCACATGTTAACTGATTAAACTAAGAGGGTGTCATGCAGACTATTAAATTATTAACTTTATAAAAAGTAAATTCAGAATTTAGTGAGACAGAAGGAACTTAAGATGCTGGTGTCATAAATATGAAAGACTAAATGTTAAAAGGAAAACTGAAATTAGTTAAATTTACAATAATTATTAAGTATATATTTATGTTTAGTAAATATGATAGCAGTCTTTGATCTGTCTGACTTTAAAGAAATGCTCTTCATGATAATAATAGATTGCATTTATATAGCGCTTTTCTAGGCACCCGAAGCTACGGAAGCGTAGAGCTGCCACCTAGGCAAAAGAAAAATAGAGCTTTATCACGTTATAACGTGAAAAGTTTATTGTTCTAACAATATACCTTTCATGTTAGTACAATATACCTTTCACGTTGGAACAATATAATATGATGTTATTACAATATACATAATTATCACGTTTGTACAATATAATATTTATATTGTACGAATGTGATAATTATGTATATTGTTATAACGTGATATTACAGTGGCTTGCAAAAGTATTCGGCCCCCTTGAACTTTTCCACATTTTGTCACATTACAGCCACAAACATGAATCAGTTTTATTGGAGTTCCACGTGAAAGACCAATACAAAGTGGTGTACACGTGAGAAGTGGAACGAAAATCATACATGATTCCAAACATTTTTTACAAATAAATAACTGAAAAGTGGGGTGTGCATAATTATTCAGCCCCCTGAGTCAATACTTTGTAGAACCACCTTTTGCTGCAATTCCAGCTGCCAGTCTTTTAGGGTATGTCTCTACCAGCTTTGCACATCTACAGACTGAAATCCTTGCCCATTCTTCTTTGCAAAACAGCTCCAGCTCAGTCAGATTAGATGGACAGCGTTTGTGAACAGCAGTTTTCAGATCTTGCCACAGATTCTCGATTGGATTTAGATCTGGACTTTGACTGGGCCATTCTAACACATGGATATGTTTTGTTTGAAACCATTCCATTGTTGCCCTGGCTTTATGTTTAGGGTCGTTGTCCTGTTGGAAGGTGAACCTCCGCCCCAGTCTCAAGACTTTTGCAGACTCCAAGAGGTTTTCTTCCAAGGTTGCCCTGTATTTGGCTCCATCCATCTTCCCATCAACTCTGACCAGCTTCCCTGTCCCTGCTGAAGAGAAGCACCCCCAGAGCATGATGCTGCCACCACCATATTTGACAGTGGGGATGGTGTGTTCAGAGTGATGTGCAGTTTTAGTTTTCAGCCACACATAGCGTTTTGCATTTTGTCCAAAAAGTTCCATTTTGGTCTCATCTGACCAGAGCACCTTCTTCCACATGTTTGCTGTGTCCCCCACATGGCTTGTGGCAAACTGCAAACGGGACTTCTTATGGTTTTCTGTTAACAATGGCTTTCTTCTTGCCACTCTTCCATAAAGGCCAACTTTGTGCAGTGCATGACTAATAGTTGTCCTATGGACAGATTCCCCCACCTGAGCTGTAGATCTCTGCAGCTCGTCCAGAGTCACCATGGGCCTCTTGGCTGCATTTCTGATCAGCGCTCTCCTTGTTCGGCCTGTGAGTTTAGGTGGACGGCCTTGTCTTGGTAGGTTTACAGTTGTGCCATACTCCTTCCATTTCTGAATGATCGCTTGAACAGTGCTCCGTGGGATGTTCAAGGCTTGGGAAATCTTTTTGTAGCCTAAGCCTGCTTTAAATTTCTCAATAACTTTATCCCTGACCTGTCTGGTGTGTTCTTTGGACTTCATGGTGTTGTTGCTCCGTTGTTGCTCCTAATATTCTCTTAGACAACCTCTGAGGCCGTCACAGGGCAGTTGTGGAGCTGTTTTGCAAAGAAGAATGGGCAAGGATTTCAGTCTCTAGATGTGCAAAGCTGGTAGAGACATACCCTAAAAGACTGGCAGCTGTAATTGCAGCAAAAGGTGGTTCTACAAAGTATTGACTCAGGGGGCTGAATAATTACGCACACCCCACTTTGCAGTTATTTATTTGTAAAAAATGTTTGGAATCATGTATGATTTTCGTTCCACTTCTCACGTGTACACCACTTTGTATTGGTCTTTCACGTGGAATTCCAATAAAATTGATTCATGTTTGTGGCTGTAATGTGACAAAATGTGGAAAAGTTCAAGGGGGCCAAATACTTTTGCAAGCCACTGTATATTGTAGAGTGAAGGAGACCTGTATTCACTGGTTAAAAGTAGAATAGGAGGGAGAGCCTTTAGCTTCCACCTCTCTCTTCTGTGGAACCAGCTTCCAATTTGAAGACAGACACTATCTCTACTTTTAAGATGCACTGACAGATGCAAGGCTGCCGGACACTGGCACCACTGGGCCCTCTAACCACCACCAGTAGGTGACAGGTGAAGTGTCTTGCCCATGAGCTATTTTAATTCAAAACAACTGGCTGCCTCAATGCAGTGCAGGTAATACAGACTGGCACACAACCCACCTTCAGGTTTCCGGTCAACATCTCTTCTCACCAGTAGAGCCAGTAACACCAGTAGAACCACAACACTGATGGATCCAATAGAGATTAACACATGAAGAAGAAGAGGGGGAGAGGCTGATGTAGGGATAGAGGTGGATGTAGATACAGGTGTGGGAGTAGATGGAGATGTGGTTGTAGGTTTCACTTAAATACACAAAATATAATCATTAGCTTATTCTGAATGTTGAAAGCTGCAGAAACACAGACAGGTGAGTGTGTCACCTGTGACAGTGTTCCAGCTGGATGGAGACTCTCCATGACCGCTGATGTCACACTTGTAGAGGCCTTCATCAGACCTGGAAACATGCTGGATGGTCATGTGACCTGTAGGCTGCTTCCTGATGAGGGAGCCATCTTTATAGAAAGCAGCTGGGAGGTTGGAGGGAGTGGTCTTTGTTTTACAGAGCAGAGTGACGTCATCTCCCTCCATCACAGGGAGGACAGGACTCTGCAGGATCACTGATCCACCTCAACACAGAGACAAACTACAGCATTTCATCCATTTACACACAGCTTCATCAACACTAACTCCACACACTCAGCTTACCAGTGACTGTCAGGTTAACCATGTTACTGATGGGACCCTCTCTGGACACACACCAGTAAACTCCACTGTCCAATGGGAAAACAGAGATGTTACAGGAAGAACCAGCTGGTTTTCCCCACCCATCTCCACACTGAGCCCTCTGTTGTTTGACGTTTATTTATTTTATGCTGTTATTCTATTTATATTATTAATTTAGGCTTTACCTAATATTTATTGATTTTATTCTTATTCATTTTTATCTTCTTACTCTATTTATATTTATATTGTATCCCATTCTTATTTATTTTATTTCTTTATCCTGTTTATATTCTTATTAGGCCATATCTCCAGTGTTTCCTCGGAGGGGCTCTCTGCATGGGGGCTGTGATCGACCATGGCTGCTGGGGCTCTGTGGGTCCTCTCAGCCTGGCTGGGGGCTTTTTGCCTCCCTCCTGCTGTGTGCCCAGCCTGGAGGCTCCGGTCTGTGACCGGCTCCCGTGCAGACGCCTCCCTGTTATAGTGTTTCCTCACTTGGCTCATGCATACCCAGCCCAATTTTACTCTTTAAGTGTGCGTGTGTGTGTGGGGGGGGGGTATTCATGATCGTTTATGTTAATGAGAGTGTGGGGAGTGAGTGGGAGGTTGGGGTGGGGTGGGCTGCTTTTAACCATGTAAAGCACTTTGTGCTACATTTTTCGCATGAAAAGTGCTTTATAAATAAAGATTGATTGATCATAGTTGTAGAAGGATGGAGACGTGTCTTTGATTCTGAAGGATGTGACCATTAATAACAGTGAAACATACAAGTGTCGTGTTGTCCAGGAAGTGGGAGGACCTATGACTAACAGCACCAACCTGGTTGTTGTTCATCCAGGTGAGTGAGTAGAGTTGAGTGTTTGTGTGATCAGAGGTGAAGCTGCTTCCTGGTTGTTGATGTTTGTTTCTAAAGATGTTGTTGATGAGACTTTGTAGAAAGCAGCTGGTCTGAGTGATGTGATCAGAGTGCAGCAGATAATGTCTGACAGCAGTTTGAAGAGGAAATGGATTCTGTTCTGTTCTTCACTCATCACCTACCTGACAGCTGACACCTCACACCTGTTTCTCACCTGCAGGGCAGACAGGAGAAGTCACAGTGGATGGAGGAAAAAAAGAAAAAGGAAAGAAGACAGGGGACGAATCTGCCAGAAGGACAGTTGGTCTTTAAGTTGCTCCTGTTCTTCTTGTTGGTGCTGTTGCCATTGTTGTTTTTTTCCTGATCTACAATAAACATAAACAACAGCACAGTTAGGATTTATTCCAGCCTCCTGTTGAACTGCAGCCTTTTGAAATGTCTGAGAGGTTTTTCCACATAAACTCTGAGTCTCCTGCTGCTGTTCAGACTCTCAGTGTTGTCAGTGAACATTCAGGTACAGACAGATGATCTGATCATCCAGCAGACAGACATCAAACACATCCAGAGTTGGTTTGATGTTAAATTTCTCTGATTATCATCAAACCTGCTCAGACTGTGTTAGCGTGTCTCTGTGCTGTCTGTCAGAGACTCTGTGAACTACAGTGTTTATTTATCTTTACAGCTTTTGTGGGATTTGTTGGAGAAAAACTGATTCACAGAATTCCATTGGTTGAATTGACTAATATTAGAATAATGACTAATAATGACACTGGGCCTCATTCACAAACTGTGTAGGAATTTTTCACACAAATCTGACATTTACACATAACATTACACTTTTTTTCTTGAAAACATGCAGACTTCTCTGCATCATCACTGCTTTCAACACCTCAGCCTGTGATGTAAGGAGTTTCCTCATACAGAGAAATGTGGGAGCCAAACCTGCTGATTTACAGTGATTCACTAACATACACATGCTTCATAAATGTAATTTTAGATGTGAACATTTCTTCACACTTTTAGTGAAAGAAGCCCAGTGTGTGTTTGTTGTAACTCTCAGGTTCAATAGCTTTTTGTAAGAGGAAATAAGGGGGCATCACCTGCTAGAGATAAGCTGTTATGTGCATGCTATGATATGACCATCATGACTACGTGAGTGTAAATGAAGTTCTCACATGATCAGTAATCACCCTGACTGAAAGTATTCATTATTCATTGATTAGCTATAACTGGACTTTAGACAACTTTGAGTTTTGTTTCCATTCGGGGGATCCTTGTCTGCTGTTCACATTTTGTGGGGTTATTGGGATTTAAAAAAGGGAAGTCATTAGATATAATTTGGGATTAATTATTTTCCTCTCTCTGCTAATAAATAAACTGTTGATTAATTTAGCAATACTTCCTGTTGGGTCATTTTTACTTGAAAATTTACTTCATATTTACATACTGACTTGAAAATTTGATAGAAAGATAGATAGAAAGTCTGTCTCCGGCGCTACTCTTTTCTCTCCATCTATCTGTGTCATTGTTTTTTACCTGCTGTGTGTGAAATGCTTAAGTATCCACACCCCAGGGTTGCTTTAGATTGTTTTCCTTTTCTTATGTTTTGTTTTGTTGTTTATATCACTCTGTTCAATAAACTCTGTTCTTTTCCTTTTTCAGTGGTTTGATTTTTAATTGGATCTAAAAAATAATGAACCTACAACTGATTAGCTGGATAAAATTTCTCATTTTGGCTTTGGAATTTAAAAATCCATGAGCACTCTACTGAAGAAGTATGTATGTTAAGGATGTTAATTCATTATACACATGATCTCACCGCTATAAGTTATGACAGAGCACAAAGTATTAATTTGGGTCTCACTCAGGATAGGTGTTGGTTGGATAGCAGTGGTGACAGTCAGGACGCTCCAATAAAATCATCCTTTCTTTACTGTCATTCATTAACACAACAGCACAGTAATGCAGCCCCAGGCTTAGTCTCTTACTCTTGCTTAATGTTGCTGTGTCGCCACAAGGGGACTCTCACACACAGTGAGAAAGGTGACTGTGACAGTGCTTCACGGGAATCCCCCAGCAGCCTACGGGCGATCGTGGCTCAGGAGTTGGCCGTTTGCCTTGTCATAGGAAGGCTGCCGGTTCAAGCCCCGGCTCGGACAGTCTCGGTTGCTGTGTCCTTGAGCAAGACACTTCACCTGTCGCCTACTGGTGGTGGTTAGAGGGCGCAATGGTGCCAGTGTCCGGCAGCCTCGCCTCTGTCAGTGCATCTTAAAAGTAGAGATAGTGTCTGTCTCCAAATTGGAAGCTGGTTCCACAGAAGAGAGGAGTGGAAGCTAAAGGCTCTCCCTCCTATTCTACTTTTAACCAGTGAATACAGGTCTCCTTCACTCTTAGCTCCTGCAGTAAGGACCATATTGCCTTCAGTTAGCCTTTCTTGGTGCATCTCATTCATTAGCAGCTGCTTCATTTGTGCTGCCAAGTACTCATTGATTGCAATTAGTTCCTCTCGCCTCACTTATGAAACTGCACCCATGTTTTTAGACTTAGTTATATGCATTCATGTATTTTAGTAGATTTTCAGATGCTACTATATGTAGTCTGGGTAGTCGGCTACAAAAGGTTCTGATTTCCAGCTTCAATGCAACAGCTATTCTTGGAGCTTGATATCTGTGGCAGCACGAGGTGGGGAAGAATGGAGACTCTTCACAATTTGATAAAAACCCAACAACGCCACCCTGGGAATTTCACCCAGAGATTACTGGATCGAGATGATACTAATCACCAAGAAGGCACTTAGGTTCGTTATACTCAGTACAGAGACGTGGTTCAATGATAAAACAGGTCAACATTTTATTAATAATGATTTCAAACAGCATATAAAAGCACAAGCATAAATATCAATATACAAATATTCTAAAAGAAGTATTCAGAGCCGAGGCTTACCAGTTACAGCCCTACAGCCCTGTGAATGAGTGACACAATTGGAATAACTTTGGAGACTGAAACATGTTTTTCAAATGAAACTTCCTGTGTTACTTCTTCCATTGCCGTAGTGCATCAACTGTTTCCTTGATCAGGGACAATTCTTCCACATTTAAGCACAATGTATTCTTCCCTAAAAGGCAGAGGGCTGTGGTCACAGCTTCATTTTGCTCACAGAGCTGCTCCAACATGTAAAAGACAGACTTCCAGCAGGTACTACTGACTGAATTAGCTTGTGTTCTGCTACTTTAAAATGTTGCTGAATATCCCCGAGCTTCTCTGTAGCCTTTGTGCTGTGGTGAAAAAAGGACACAATCGCAAGGCATTTTTCCAGCAACTGCAACACTTTTGGGACAGCTTTGATACTGTCCTTTACAACTAAATTCAGTGTGTGTCCAAAACATGGATGATGCCTCATCCAGCTTTGTGCACTGCATAGGGCGACCATACTTTGATTTCCCAAAAAGAGGACACTTGGCCCAGTCATGAAAAACTTTAATAATACCATTTATTTAAAGAAAATGTTTAACATATTTAAACGATACCTTCTGTGTGCAAAAAGATAACTTAAAAACCTTGGTAATTATTTAATGGTAAATAATGCCTTATCTGTATAAGAAAAATTACCAGTAACAAAATATTTCCTTCTCCTTTGAAGTTTTAGTGAACAAACAAAAATCTGAAATATGTTTTCAACACAAGTATTCTTTCTTCTCAAAGTTATATTACAAAACAAAAGTCATATGACATCTATTTAAGAAGAAAAGTCATTTGTTTTCTTCATCCTCCTTTTCTGGTGTTACGTCCCCACGAAGAGGTGTGAGTGTGGGGACCAGTAACAAATGGGTCTGGAAAAAGAATAAAAAGGAAAACAGACAGAGTTGTTCTATAATAATATTGTTTTATTACAAATAACATAACCTTATTACAAATGACCTTAACTTAAAGAGCCGGCAACGCCGTTCTACCAATAATGCCAAAGGAACAAAGGAAACAATCACAGCAACAAAAGAAAAACTACCAAACAAATAAGGGAGGCACTTCCCACCAGAGATGGGCAGTAACGCGTTACTTGTAACGCGTTACTGTAATCTGATTACTTTTTTCAAGTAACGAGTAATGTAAGGGATTACTATTGCAAAACGGTAATTAGATTACCGTTACTTTCACGTAGGGAACGCTGCGTTACTGCGTTACTAAACCGTGATTTTTGCGAACGTCTCATGACAGTGACGTAAGCGAGTGCGACGTTCGTGACAACAGCTGTGTGCAGATCATAATATATCGAAAAGGGACAGAGTGTAGCGTGCAGCGTTTAAAGCGTGGAAGTACTGACCTTATTTTGAGTTTGACTCCATAAAAGTGACAAAAACATTAGTGTCCGTTGTGCGTGGGAAGAAAACTTCTTTTACAGCGAAAAAACCCTAAACTTCCAAGCAAGCACCGAGTGCGCTACCACGTAATGTGAAATTCACAGAGAAACTCATGATTCTTCCACTGACCGCTGCAGCACACCTGCACCAGGGTAAACCTCCGCCTACCCCAGTCCTGCTTTACAGGTGAAAATAGAGCAACAGGACCGCTAGTCTTTGATTTTATTTGTTTTCTGCTGTGTTTTACTTGCATCTATTTGAAAGAGTGAGTGTAAACACAAAAAAATATTTTATTTTATGTGCTGGAATGTGCAGAAAATAGGTTTAAATGTTAAACAAATTTCTTCCAGTCAGAGAATGTTGCATATAATTTAATTTTTGCTTGATGCATAAAGTTAAAAGATTAAAACTAATAAAACAAGTTTTAAAAAGAGACGTTTCCATTTGATTACA
Source organism: Oreochromis aureus (assembly GCF_013358895.1). Classification (NCBI taxonomy): domain Eukaryota; kingdom Metazoa; phylum Chordata; class Actinopteri; order Cichliformes; family Cichlidae; genus Oreochromis; species Oreochromis aureus. The sequence continues at coordinate 75,352,262 of NC_052944.1, read as the reverse complement.
TTTTGTATGATGAATTATGCAGAAAAAGTAGAATTGGGCTGAAAGATCTATCGCTTTATCACCTATTCAGGTTGTAAATCGTCTTTTTTCAAAAAGTAACTAAGTAACTAAGTAATTGATTACTTTTGAAAATAAGTAATCAGTAAAGTAACGGGATTACTTTTGGGGGGAAGTAATCAGTAAGTAGTAACTGATTACTTTTTTCAAGTAACTTGACCAACACTGCTTCCCACTTCATATTTTACTTCTCACCACGGGGAGACACTTCCAGGGCCCACAAGCCCATCTACTCACTACTCGCAAGCAGTGATGGGAATAATGGCGTTACAAGTAACTGGGTTACTAACAGTGTTACTTTTTTCAGTAATGAGTAATCTAACTAATTACTATTCCTATCGTTACAACGCCGTTACAGTTACTAAAAAGAAAACGCGGTCCGTTACTATTTTTAAATAGACGGTTGAAGCTGTGTTCAGCTTACCGCATCTTATATCAGCTGCACGGAAGTAGCTGTAAGTAATCTGGACGCTACAGCTTTAAGCAGTTGCGCGCTCCCGCGGACGGTAATCACGATCACTGTCTAGCACAACACCTGGAGCTAAGGCACCAAAGCAATCGCATGAGTGCTGCTGTTTGACTGAGGAAGAATAAAGTAGTCGTGGTAAGTCAATCACATGACCACTTAAAGACAAAGCAACAAGGTGATTTATACCAGTTTATAAATTGTGTTGATAGGCCACGTAAAACCAGAGTCATGATAAACAATATATACTGCACACAAGGAAAACCTAAACCGGTTTCTTCCAGCTGCTACATTACATAAGTTTAAAGAATCAACTAACCAATCGTTACAAAATTTTATATATATCATTCACACAAACGTGAGCTACACTCAGCACTAGATTATTGAGACACTAGTTTGGTGTTTACTATTTCGCCACTAGATGTCACTGAAGCAATGCTTTTAATGAATTAACTCATTATGTGTGCCTATGACAAGAGGCACACATATTACTATTCCTCGGATTTATTATTATTATTATTATTATGTGTGCCTATGCCAAGAGGCACACATATTACTATTCGTCGGATTTATTATTATGTGTGCCTATGCCAAGAGGCACACATATTACTATTCGTCGGATTTATTATTATGTGTGCCTATGCCAAGAGGCACACATATTACTATTCGTCGGATTTATTATTCTTATTATTATTATTCTCCATCTTCCGCCTAAATTTCGCACGATCACGCCCGCAGTTTTGAGACAAGCTTCATATATGTTACCTCATTTTGTGCGGCCGGATCTGGAATGGTGTGCTATGACTTTTGGTGTTTATGAATTTTATAGTTTTTAAATATTAATATTTTAGTGAAAATTTTCCGCCTCCTCTGCCAAACAGTTTTGACATTAGGATTACATATGTTAGATCATTTTGTGCGGCTGGAGCTGGACTATTATGTTGTGACTTTTGGTGTTTATGACTTTTATAGTTTTTAAATATTAATATTTTAGTACAAATTTAGGCCAATTCATCTTTTGGCGCCAAATAAACAGACTTCATTTGTGGTGTCTTGGCTCTCTCTAGTGGTATACCGGGAGTAGTACAGCCGAAAAGATTTATCCTTGTGTTGAAAACTCCATATCCCACAATTCATAGCACGCCTCTACAGAGTGAACAATGGCGGCCACCACTTAGTTTTATATGTCTTTTATTCGTGTTTCTAGGTCACAAAATAAACTTTTAAGATATTTTCAGGCGAGAATGTAGGTGTGTAAACTTCAAATATCTGCTTGTTTTATCAAGACATCCCATATTTAGCGACAGTGCTCTGACGACGTCGGTCCTGCCTGACAGCTAGCTGGCTACCTAGCTAGCTGCCGCACTTGGCTGCAAATGGATAGCGAGGGACTCTCTCTGTCGTTTCACCTCCCGGTCTCTCGCAAATGCTCGCACAGAATCGGAGTTACAGCTGGATGTGGAAAAAATAACTGAGTTGTTTGGTGGTGCTATAACGCGGAGCTACAACAGTGGGCAGCTATCCACGGTGTATGACAGAAAGGACATGCCGCGACCGCCGATCGACCGTGTTTGCTAATGCGGAGGTCAATCGTGGATCAGGAAAGCGAAGGCAGGAGCGTGAGGTGAACTGAATTTCAGGTAAGAAGTTATGACCTGCACTCTATTTGGGTCAGATATAAACCGAGTTTAGGTGTAGTTTATTTAGCAGCAGTTCTCTTATGTGTTGCTGATAGCGGCTAGCTAGCTAGTGCCGCTAGCATAGTTAGCTAGCACCGCTAGCGACCCTTCGTGAAAAAGCACCCAGGCTTGGCTTATATTGAGGCGGGTGAAACTCGTGTCAGCACCCGGTCGCTCGCCAACAGTATGTGTTTTAGCTGGACTTATTTTTCGCTTTATATGGACCGATGATTTATTTATTTATTCATTTTAGTAATGGTATAAACAGTGAAAGGTGGTGGATTGGCCAGATGTAAACTTCAAATATCTGCTCGTGTTACCAAGACATCCCATATTAGCTCTGATGTTTTCGGTGCCTGCAAAGAGCTAGACAGGTAGCTAGCTAACCCGAGCTGGCTGTCTTTTGACTCAGGGTCATAGCTGGACTTATTTTTCGTTTTTATGAGCCGATGAGGGTTTTTTTTTTTAGTAACGGTACAAACAGTGAAAGGCGGTGGATTGTCCAGATGCTGGTCGATGTGGAAAAAATAACTGAGTTGTTTGGTGAGTCGCTGACGCGGAGCTACAACCGAGGGCAGCTATCCACCGGTGTGTGTCAGAAAGAACATGCGGGAACGAGGCGGCGGCGGCGACCGCCGATCGACCGGTGGTAGATCGTGGATCAGGAAACCGAAGGCAGGAGAAGCAGGCGGCTGCCGGTCGGAGCGTGAGGTGAACTGAATTTCAGGTAAGTTATGACCTGCACTCTATTTGGGTCAGATATAAACCGAGTTTAGGTGTAGTTTATTTTCGTTGTGCTGACTTTTTACAATCAGTTATAATAACTCGTACTGCGTGGTAGCTAGCACGATGGAGTTTCTATACAGCTGTGTGCGCGCTAAGTTACTGATGTTGAACTTTATGACAGCCTCCCCTGTCATTCTCTCGCCTGTTCAAACTTCAGTCATGAAACTGATCAATGATCGGCTTTTCTCTCTTGTTTGTTTAAGATAAGATAAGATAAGATGGCCTTTATTAGTCCCACAGGTGGGAAATTTGTTTTGTTACAGCAAAAGTGCAAAGTTATGTAGCAGAAATTAGAAAACACTGGAATGCAATAAAATACAATAAAATAAAATAAAATACTATATACAATAGAATAAAATAGAATAGAATAATATATACAATAGAATAAAATAGAATAGAATAATATATACAATAGAATAAAATAGAATAGAATAATATATACAATAGAATAAAATAGAAATACAAATACTATATACAACTGAGTAGGAAAATACAAACACAACTTCGTCAGAAGAAGAATTGCACATATAGCAGTCTTATTGCACATGTGTGGGTTTGTGTGTTTGATCAGCTGCAAAAGTCTTTATTGTAGAGTCTGACAGCAGTGGGGAGGAAAGACCTGCGAAATCTCTCCGTCCCACACCGTGGGTGCCGCAGTCTCCCACTGAAGGAGCTGCTCAGTGCTGTCACAGTCTCATGCATGGGGTGGGAGATGTTGTCCAACAGGGATGACAGCTTAGCCACCATTCTCCTGTCACTCACCACCTCCACTGGGTCCAGAGGGCATCCTAGAACAGAGCTGGCCCTTCGGATCAGCCTGTTCAGTCTCTTCCTGTCCCCAGCAGAGATGCTGCCCCCAGCAGACCACACCATAAAAAAGATGGCTGAGGCCACCACAGAGTCATAGAAGGTCTTCAGGAGTGGGCCCTCCACCCAAACGACCTGAGTCTCCGCTGCAGGTACAGCCTGCTCTGCCCTTTCCTGTAGAGGGCGTCTGAGTTATGAGTCCAGTCCAGTTTGTTGTTCAGATGAACACCAAGGTACCTGTAGCTGTCCACAGCCTCAATGTCCATACCTTGGATGTTCAGTGGTTGCAGTGGAGGATGTTTGTGCCTGCGGAAGTCTACCACCAGCTCCTTGGTTTTACTGGCGTTGATCTGGAGGTAGTTCAGCTGGCACCAGTCCACAAAGTCTTGAGTCAGTCCTCTGTACTCCTTGTTGTCCCCATCAGTGATGAGGCCGACTATTGCAGAGTCATCAGAGAACTTCTGCAGGAAGCACTGGGTGGAGTTGTGGGAGAAGTCTGCAGTGTAGATGGTGAAGAGGAACGGAGCCAGAACCGCTTCCTGTGGGGCCCCGTGCTGCAGACTCGACCCTGTCCGACACACAGCCCTGAGTCCTCACATACTGTGGTCGGTCGGTGAGGTAGTCCAAAATCCAGGTAGTGAGGTGATGGTCCACTCCAGAGTTCTCCAGCTTGTCCTTCAGAACCGAGGGAAGAATAGTGTTGAAGGCACTGGAGAAATCAAAGAACGTGATTCTCACAGTGCTCCCAGCGGTCTCCAGGTGAGCGAGGGAATCGCGCTAAACAACAGCAGCACGTTTAAGCTTGATCAGCTGTTGTTAGAATTCATTTGATTTTAATTTCTAGTATCAGCTGATGTTTGCTGGAGCCACAGCTGTAGAAGCGGCTGGTCGAAACCAGGAGATGACCTTACTGAATCATCAGAGCTGAACTGGTGATGGAGAAACAGGTTTACCTTTTTTTAGGTGACATGAATGAGTTGAAGGAAGTTATGAACTGTTTCTGAGAGAAATAAACACCAAGCTCCTTTTTTATTTAGCTGACAGCTGGTAACTGTGCAGGGGCGGATCTAGCAAAGCTTTTGCCAGGGGCCAGGTAGGGCATTAACAGAGAAAGGTGGACACAAAGATATACTTTTCTTTCTTACTCTCATACAGGGAGTGCAGAATTATTAGGTAAGTTGTATTTTTGAGGAATAATTTTATTATTGAACAACAACCATGTTCTCAATGAACCCAAAAACACATTAATATCAAAGCTGAATGTTTTCGAAGTAGTTTTTAGTTTGTGTTTAGTTTTAGCTATTTTAGGGGATATCTGTGTGTGCAGGTGACTATTACTGTGCATAATTATTAGGCAACTTAACAAAAACAAATATATACCCATTTCAATTATTTATTTTACCAGTGAAACCAATATAACATCTCCACATTCACAAATATACATTTCTGACATTCAAAAACAAAACAAAAACAAATCAGCGACCAATATAGCCACCTTTCTTTGCAAGGACACTCAAAAGCCTGCCATCCATGGATTCTGTCAGTGTTTTGATCTGTTCACCATCAACATTGCGTGCAGCAGCAACCACAGCCTCCCAGACACTGTTCAGAGAGGTGTACTGTTTGCCTCCTTGTAAATCTCACATTTGATGATGGACCACAGGTTCTCAATGGGGTTCAGATCAGGTGAACAAGGAGGCCATGTCATTAGTTTTTCTTCTTTTATACCCTTTCTTGCCAGCCACGCTGTGGAGTACTTGGACGCGTGTGATGGAGCATTGTCCTGCATGAAAATCATGTTTTCTTGAAGGATGCAGACTTCTTCCTGTACCACTGCTTGAAGAAGGTGTCTTCCAGAAACTGGCAGTAGGACTGGGAGTTGAGCTTGACTCCGTCCTCAACCCGAAAAGGCCCCCACAAGCTCATCTTTGATGATACCAGCCCAAACCAGTACTCCACCTCCACCTTGCTGGCGTCTGAGTGGGACTGGAGCTCTCTGCCTTTACCAATCCAGCCACGGGCCCATCCATCTGGCCCATCAAGACTCACTCTCATTTCAGCAGTCCATAAAACCTTAGAAAAATCAGTCTTGAGATATTTCTTGGCCCAGTCTTGACGTTTCAGCTTGTGTGTCTTGTTCAGTGGTGGTCGTCTTTCAGCCTTTCTTACCTTGGCCATGTCTCTGAGTATTGCACACCTTGTGCTTTTGGGCACTCCAGTGATGTTGCAGCTCTGAAATATGGCCAAACTGGTGGCAAGTGGCATCTTGGCAGCTGCACGCTTGACTTTTCTCAGTTCATGGGCAGTTATTTTGCGCCTTGGTTTTCCACACGCTTCTTGCGACCCTGTTGACTATTTTGAATGAAGCGCTTGATTGTTCGATGATCACGCTTCAGAAGCTTTGCAATTTTAAGACTGCTGCATCCCTCTGCAAGATATCTCACTATTTTTGACTTTTCTGAGCCTGTCAAGTCCTTCTTTTGACCCATTTTGCCAAAGGAAAGGAAGTTGCCTAATAGGTATGCACACCTGATATAGGGTGTTGATGTCATTAGACCACACCCCTTCTCATTACAGAGATGCACATCACCTAATATGCTTAATTGGTAGTAGGCTTTTGAGCCTATACAGCTTGGAGTAAGACAACATGCATGAAGAGGATGATGTGGACAAAATACTCATTTGCCTAATAATTCTGCACTCCTGTAAACAGCAAGCTCCTTTTTTTTGTGTAGCTGACAGCTGGTAACTGTGCAGGGGCGGATCTAGCAAAGCTTTTGCCAGGGGCCAGGTAGGCCATTAACAGAGAAAGGTGGACACAAAGATATACTTTTCTTTCTTACTCTCATATAAAATATTTAGCTTTTATTAAATAGTTATCTGAATCTTACAACCAAAGTTTGTATAATAATACACAAGATTGGCTGTAGACCATTGCTCATCATTCAGAACACTGTGTAAAAATAACAAAAGACAAAAAGTGAATGCGAAAGTGCATAAATATATATTTTACGTGTTTGATGTGTGTGGCGGGCGTGGTCTGCAGTGCCGCTGCAGGGAGGTGGACCCACCTGAGCGGCATCTGCAATCACGCCTCTCGGCGTTGTCTGTGCTCTCTCGGCTGTTTTTGGGTGTGTGTAAGTTGAAAAGCTACAGCCGGTTGTGTGTGGGTACACCAACCATGTGTGAAAAGTGGTCCATAACGTAATGCTTCAAAACGTGTTCATGCAAACATTGTCAGGTCTGCCGTGCTACAATGGGGACTTCTGCTCATGAACCTCTGTGCACAGCGTCTGCAAATCGGGGCTGTACAAAGCAACTTCATCTTTACACAAAACTGTAAGCTGTCATCTGTGAAGTGTGAGCGGTGTTTGTTTTTACCATAGTTCATGGTGGAGAATGGCTGCTCTTCTGAGTTTTGCCCTAAGCAGCCGTAAGAATGGCAAACTACACAGATTAGCAGCGGCATAGGCACACATAAAATTTCTTCTGAAATTTTCGCTTTCTAGTTCTTATTGTGTGGATGCTTTAAGGCATCCACACTATTGTTTTCCTGTTTCTCTTTATTCTTTATTGTGTGGATGCTTTAAGCATCCACACTATTGAGTTCCTGTTTCTCTTTATTCTTTATGCCACTTTTTCACTTTTTTTGGCACTTAACTACTTCCACAATTTTCAGCCGATTTTCACCGTTCAAATTTTAAACTATTCTGCTATTTCTGCTAATGATCGCTATATCTTTTGGTGTTTATTACTGTTATACTTTTTAAAATATTACACTTTTTTCCTTTAATTTGTCCCATTGAAATGAATGGGAAACTTCTGCAATTCTGCTAAATTTTGCTTGTTTTTGAAACTTAACTACTTTTTCCTACTTTCACGTAGAACAACCATTCAAACTTTAAAATGTTCTCAAATTATTGGGCTATTCAGGAATAAATCAGATTTTTCAAATCTTTTACCGTTTTATTTTTATGCCTCTTAAAGTTTTGAGTTGGAAAATTGTGATTTTCACAAAATACATGCGTTGTTATGGTTGCTATGCACTTGGCTTCCAGTGTGCCACTGTAGGTTTCGCAGTCTTCTCTTCATGTCCGAACAACTTCTTGCTACTTGCTCAATTTTCACTCAACTTCCACAAATTATACATCAAAACGTAGGTATTTTTGCTGGCTTTCCGAAAATGTCACCATCATTGTTGTGAGACTTATAGAATTTTGGAAAATCTCCTCAGAGCAACACAAAGTCTGAAAACTCTCCATAGAAAGTCAATGGAGAGTTTGTTCAAAATCACCGCTTGATTTCTGTAATGAGAGGCATATTCGAATCGTCATATCTCCTTAACGAAGCGAAGTTAAAACATGAGGCTTGTCCCAGTATATCTTCAGACACTCCTGATGCTCACAATTCAAGAATTTTTTCTCACCTATTACCGTTCTGAGATGAGTTACACTTGTTTGAGCGTAGGAAATTAGTCCTTCGCTCAGATTTCTTCAGATTTCAAACTCTGGAAATGAACCACTTTTTTCTCTCGTCATAACTTTTTGTTGGATTTCCACAGAGACCTGAAAATTTCCATGATTGTTCACCAAAGCCTGCTGTTCTTTACGGTGAAAAAATGATATTGATACTCCAAATAGATTTAGAGTTAGAAAGCGTTGTTTGAGGGCAAGTCAAGGCAGTTTTGCTTTGCTCTACTCAGTTATGGTGCATTAGAAGTCAAATATCTTTAATAATTCATATTTTAATGATACATTGTCAACACTTTAAGATTCCCCATCTCTTCTGAACAAAACGGTGTAAGAATGACCGTTCTAGCCCCTATAGTTAGGAAATTATGGTCATTTGTTTGAGGGGAGTCGTCATTATGAGAAATAGACTGCAAAAATCCTGTGTCTCTCTGTGCTGCATGCACCTGTTTTGGCGGGAAAAAGTGCACAGGCTCTCTGATTGGTGGATTCAAATTCAGCAGCTCCCAGGCTGCTTGACTGAGCTAGAAACTTACTTCTCTCTCCTGTGTGTGTGTGTGTGTGTGTGTGTGTGTGTGTGTGTGTGTGTGTGTGAGAGAGAGAGAGAGAGAGAGGGCGAGACAGAGTTTTTATGGGAGCATCTTATTGTATGATTTAAATTCAATATATTTAGACTGGTTGACTGAATTTGATCCTGTGTGTGTCTCTCTGTGCATGTGTGTTTCCATATGTTTCCATATTTCTGATTGTGTGACTGTTACACTTTTTTTGCTCAGTTTTTTTTTCATTTAACAAGTACATTTGAAGGACCCTTAGCATGTTCAGCATTTTTCAGCTGTCCATTTTGCTTTTCCAGTTTTTCTGTTTAAGTTATTACTATTGTGCTGAATCATACTATTTCTGCTATTTTATAAGATTTGTGCTAAATATAGTATTTCTACCCAGTATAGTATTTCTGATTAATTATAGTTTTTCTACCAAATCATATTACAGTATTTTTGCTTTTTATACCATTTTATAGGATTTTATATTGCTTAATATAGTATTTCTGCTTTTTATAGGATTTGTGCTTAATACAGTATTTCTGCTAAATGTAGTATTTATGCTTAATCACACTATTACTATATATTTCTGCCAGCTTCCCAGCCAGCCAATCATATCTGAGGTCTGCAGTTTCTTCTCTCGTCATATCTCAGCGACGGATGTACAAAGAGTAATGAAAATCGCAGTCAAAGTACACCAAAGTCCGCTGATTCACCCAGTACAAGAATTATGCTCCTAGTCCACCTAGTTTTGGAGTTACACGACGTTTTGTAACTCCAAAAAATGGCGCTCTTTGCCTCACACCGCGATCTAATTCTGACTGCTCATCACCCTGTTTCCCAAGTGCTCACTGTCTTTCCCAGTGGCGCAGCTGGTAATGACACAGGTCTGCAACCCAAAAGTCGTGGGTTCAACTCCACCTTGGACAACATGTTTTTGCCCTACAAATTAATACACTATCACAGACCACTAATTCATATTCATCATTTATTACAATTCTCAAAACTTTTACCAGCTTTTCTAATATGGACCTCACATTCTTCTTAACACTCCATGGCACAAATACTCTTCCCTTTAGGCTCTGTGAATGTGTGTGTGTATCAATATTTCTCCCATTTTAAAGTATTACTCCTCCATAATTGGTTTCTCTTAAATCAAAGTACTTTTACTACATCTTAGTACTTCTGCTCAATCATAGTATTTCTGCTAAATCATAGTATTTTTGCCAAATCATGGTTTTGTGCCAAATCATCAGAATCGTGTTTATTGGCCGAGTATATGTGCAGACAAATACAAGGAATTTCGTTCCGGTAGATGGTGGCTCTCGAGCACAGCAATGTAAATCACACACACACACACACACACACACACACACACACACACACACACATCTATATATACATTACACATGCATACACATACATACACAAAGCTGTGTAAACCAACTATAAATAACTAATCTAAACGTATATACATAAAATACAGAAATGAAATGAGGTGGAATGAATACTACAGAATGTACATAAGGTGCAGTTGCAGTCTGGCAGTGGGAGCAGTGTGACAGTTCAACTGTTTAGAAGGGAGATGGCGAGGGAAAGAAACTGTTCCTGTGTCGGGTGGTCCTGGTCTGCAGGCTTCTGTACCGTCTGCCAGAGGGCAGCAGATCAAAAAGTCTGTGTCCAGGGTGTGAGGGGTCTGTGATGATTTTCCTGCCCGTTTCCTGGTTCTTGAGAGGTACAGATCCTGGATGGAGGGCAGGGGGCGCCGATGATCCTTTCTGCTGCCTGTACAGTCCGCTGCAGTCTGCACCTGTCCTGGTTAGTGGCTGCACCATACCAGACTGTGATGGAGGAGCACAGGACAGACTCAATGACTGCAGTGTAGAACTGGATCAGCAGCTCCTGTGGAAGACTGTACTTCCCCAGTTGTCTCAGGAAGTACATCCTCTGCTGGGTCTTTTTGAGGATGGAGTTGATATTGGTCTCCCACTTCAGGTCCTGGGAGATGGTGGTACCCAGCAACTTGAAGATCTCCACAGTCGACACAGGGCTGTCTGATATGATGAGGGGTGGCAGAGTTGAGGGATGTCTCCTGAAGTCCACTGTCATCTCTACAGTTTTAAGAGTGTTCAGCTCCAGATTGTGCTGACTGCACCAGAGTACCAGCCGCTCAACTCATCATAACATTTGTGTTATGTTATAGTATTACTACTAAGTGGAGGAATTTCTAAAATGTTACAGTATATGTGCTGATTACAGTATTTCTATATAATAGAATTTTGGCAAATCTCCTCACACCAACACAAAGTCTGAAAACTGCATAGAAAGTCAATGGAGAGCTTGTTCAAAATCACCACTGGATTTCTCTAATGAGAGGCATTTTCAAATCGTCATATCTCAACGCAGCAAAGTTAAGACATGAGGCTTGTCCCAGTATATCTTCAGACACTCCTGACGCTCACAATTCAAGAATTTCTTTCTCACCTATTACCATTTGGCCATGAATTGGGTTTGTTTGAGGGTAGGAAATTCATCCCTCGCTCAGATTTCTTCAGATTTCAAACTCTGGAAATGAGGCACTTTTCTCTCTCGTCATATCTTTTGATGGATTTCCACACAGACCTGAAAATTTCCATGATTGTTCACCAAAGCCTGCTGTCTCTTACGGTGAAAGAATGATATTGATACTCCAAATAGATTTAGAGTTAGAAAGCATTGTTTGAGGGCATGTCAAGGCAGTTTTCGCTTTGCCTCTACTCAGTTATGGTACATTAGAAGTCAAATATCTTCAATACTTCATATTGTAATGATAAATTGTCAATACTTTAAGATCCCCCATCTCTTCTGAACAAAACGGTGTAAGAATGACTGTTCTAGTCCCTACGGTTAGGAAATTATAGCCATTTGTTTGAGGGGAATCCTCACTATGAAAAATAGACAGCACAAATCCTGTCTCTGTGCTGCATGTGTGTAAAAACAGCTGCACCTGTTTTGGCGGGAAAAAGTATACAGCCTCTCTGATTGGTGGATTCAAATTCAGCAGCTCCCAGGCTATTTGGCTGCTGCTGCTGCTGTGTGTGTGGTGTGTGTGTGTGTGTGTGTGTGTGTGTGTGTGTGTGTGACAGAGAGAGAGAGAGAGAGGCGAGAGAGCGTTTTTATGGGAGCATCTTATTGTATGATTTAAATTCAATATATTTAGACTGGTTGACTGAATTTGATCCTGTGTCTCTCTGTGCATGTGTGTTTCCATATGTGTCCATATTTTTGATTGTGTGACTGTTATACTTTTTTTTTTGCTGATTTTTTTTTCATTCAACAATTACATTTGAGGGAGCCTTAGAATGTTCAGCATTTTTCAGCTGTTCATTTTGCTTTTCCAATTTTTCTATTTCAGTTATTACTATTGTGCTAAGTCATAGCATTTCTGCTGCTTTTCAGTATTTGTGCTAAATACAGCATTTGTGCTAAATCATACTATTTCAGCCATTTTATAGTATTTGTGCTAAAACATAATATTTCTACTAAACGCAGTATTTCTGGGTAATCATAGTATTTCTATGTATTCCTGCCAGCTCCTCAGGGAGCCAATCCTCTGTGAGTACTGTAATTTTCAAATTGACATATCAAGTCATGCATGACTTCCCAACCAGCCCATCACATCTGACGGCTGAGACATTCAAATTTCCATATTGGGGCTTTCATGGGTTGTAAGTCAACCACTCATCCATGTCATGTATCTCTACAAATTCATATTTTTACTTTAAACACACAACACTTGACAATCCCCCATCTCTTCTGAACAAAACAGTGTAAGAATGACTGTTCTAGACCCTACGGTTAGGAAATTATAGCCATTTGTTTGAGAGGAGTCCTCACTATGAAAAATAGACTGCACAAATCCTGTCTCTGTGCTGCATGTGTAAAAACAGGTGCACCTGTTTTGGGGGAAAAAGTACATAGCCTTTCTGATTGGTGGATTAAAATTAAGCAGCTCCAGGCTTTTTGACCTACCTAGAAACATACAGGAAACACTGTATGTACAGCCCCTATTTGTTCACTTGCTTCTGCTGCTGCTGCTGTGTGTGTGTTGTGTGTGTGTGTGTGTGTGTGTGTGTGTGTGAGAGAGAGAGAGAGAGAGAGAGAGAGAGCTTTTTATGGGTGTATCTTATTGTGTGCCTACTGGTGGTGGTCAGAGGGCCCGGTGGCGCCAGTGTCCAGCAGCCTCACCTCTGTCAGTGCGCCCCAGGGTGGCTGTGGCTACAACGTAGTTTGCCATCACCAGTGTGTGAATGGGTGAATGACTGGATATGTAAAAGCACTTTGGGGTCCTTAGGGACCATAAAAGCGCTATATAAATACAGGCCATTTACCATGTCCATATTTGTAATTGTGCAAGTTATTACTATTATGCTAAATTATAGTATTTCTGCTACTTTTCGGTATTTGTGCTAAATACAGTATTTCTGCTAAATCTTAGTGTTATTGCTTAATTATATTATTTGAGCAAAATCATAGTATTTGAGCATATTCTTTCTATTTGTGCCATAGCATAGTATATTTGCTGAATTACAGCATTTCTGCTATGTTGTAGTATTTGTCCTAAATCACAGTATTTGTGCAATGTTTAGGTATTTTTGTTTAAATAAAGTATCTATGTAATCTGGTACCATGGTTGCTAAAATCCTGTATTTCTGAAAAGTTATCTTGTTTCTGCTAAGTTACAATATTTATTCTAATTTCTGCTGCTAAGTTCTGCTATGTTATTGTATTTCTGCCAAGTATTATGTTTTCTTTACGTTATTGCAGTTCTGCTAAGTAATTACATTTTGCTAAGTTCTTATGCTTCTGCAAAGTTATTACAATTTTTGCAAAGGTTTTACAATTTCTGCAACTTTTCAGCTTTTTCAGCTAGTTTCAGCTGACAGCTTCAGCATTACAGCATCCACACTGCATTTTCGCAGGAAATGCAAATTTTTCTAGTTGTGTGGATGCTTTAAGCATCCACACTATTGAGTTCCTGTTTCTCTTTATTCTTTACTTTTATTATTATTATTCTAGTTGCCACTTTTTCACTTTTTTTTGGCACTTAACTACTTCCACAATTTTCAGCCGATTTTCACCGTTCAAATTTTAAACTATTCTGCTATTTCTGCTAATGATCGCTATATCTTTTGGTGTTTATTACTGTTATACTTTTTAAAATATTACACTTTTTTCCTTTAATTTGTCCCATTGAAATGAATGGGAAACTTCTGCAATTCTGCTAAATTTTGCTTGTTTTTGAAACTTAACTACTTTTTCCTACTTTCACGTAGAACAACCATTCAAACTTTAAAATGTTCTCAAATTATTGGGCTATTCAGGAATAAATCAGATTTTTCAAATCTTTTACCGTTTTATTTTTATGCCTCTTAAAGTTTTGAGTTGGAAAATTGTGATTTTCACAAAATACATGCGTTGTTATGGTTGCTATGCACTTGGCTTCCAGTGTGCCACTGTAGGTTTCGCAGTCTTCTCTTCATGTCCGAACAACTTCTTGCTACTTGCTCAATTTTCACTCAACTTCCACAAATTATACATCAAAACGTAGGTATTTTTGCTGGCTTTCCGAAAATGTCACCATCATTGTTGTGAGACTTATAGAATTTTGGCAAATCTCCTCAGAGCAACACAAAGTCTGAAAACTCTCCATAGAAAGTCAATGGAGAGTTTGTTCAAAATCACCGCTTGATTTCTGTAATGAGAGGCATATTCGAATCGTCATATCTCCTTAACGAAGCGAAGTTAAAACATGAGGCTTGTCCCAGTATATCTTCAGACACTCCTGACGCTCACAATTCAAGAATTTTTTCTCACCTATTACCGTTCTGAGATGAGTTACACTTGTTTGAGCGTAGGAAATTAGTCCTTCGCTCAGATTTCTTCAGATTTCAAACTCTGGAAATGAACCACTTTTTTCTCTCGTCATAACTTTTGTTGGATTTCCACAGAGACCTGAAAATTTCCATGATTGTTCACCAAAGCCTGCTGTCTCTTACGGTGAAAAAATGATATTGATACTCCAAATAGATTTAGAGTTAGAAAGCGTTGTTTGAGGGCAAGTCAAGGCAGTTTTGCTTTGCTCTACTCAGTTATGGTGCATTAGAAGTCAAATATCTTTAATAATTCATATTTTAATGATACATTGTCAACACTTTAAGATTCCCCATCTCTTCTGAACAAAACGGTGTAAGAATGACCGTTCTAGCCCCTATAGTTGGGAAATTATGGTCATTTGTTTGAGGGGAGTCGTCATTATGAGAAATAGACTGCAGAAATCCTGTGTCTCTCTGTGCTGCATGCACCTGTTTTGGCGGGAAAAAGTGCACAGGCTCTCTGATTGGTGGATTCAAATTCAGCAGCTCCCAGGCTGCTTGACTGAGCTAGAAACTTACTTCTCTCTCCTGTGTGTGTGTGTGTGTGTGTGTGTGTGTGTGTGTGTGTGTGTGTGTGTGTGTGTGTGTGTGTGTGTGTGAGAGAGAGAGAGAGAGAGAGAGAGTTTTTATGGGAGCATCTTATTATATGATTTAAATTCAATATATTTAGACTGGTTGACTGAATTTGATCCTGTGTGTGTCTCTCTGTGCATGCGTGTTTCCATATGTGTCCATATTTGTGATTGTGTCACTGTTATACTTTTTTTTGCTGATTTTTTTCATTTAACAATTACATTTGAGGGACCCTTAGCATGTTCAGGATTCTTTCAGCTGTCCATTTTGCTTTTCCAATTTTTCTATTTAAGTTATTACTATTGTGTTGAGTCATAGCATTTCTGCTGCTTTTCAGTATTTGTGCTAAATACAGCATTTCTGCAAAATCATACTCTTTCTGCTATTTCATAAGATTTGTGCTAAATATAGTGTTTCTGCTATTTCTGCTAAATTTAGTATTTTTGATTTAATTAGGGTTTTCTACCAAATCATAGTACAGTTTTACTGCTTTTTATAGGATTTTTAGAGGATATTTATATTGCTTAATATAGTATTTCTGCTTTTTATAGGATTTGTGCTTAATATAGTTTTTCTAAAAATGTAGTATTTATGCTTAATCATACTATTTCTATATATTTCTGCCAGGTCCCCAGGCAGCTAATCCTCTGTGAGGACTGATACATACAAATACATATCAGGGCCTGCACGGCTTCCCAGCCAGCCAATCATATCTGGCGTCTGCCCTTTCTTCTCTCGTCATATCTCAGCGACAGATGTACAAAGAGCAATGCAAATCACAGTCAAAGTACACCAAAGTCCGCTGATTCACCCAGTACAAGAATTATGCTTCTAGTCCACCTAGTTTTTGAGTTACATGACGTTTTGTAACTGCAAAAACGGGTTTTTCGCCTCTCACCGCAATCTGATTCTGACTGCTCATCACCCTGTTTTCCAGGCCTTCGCTCTCTTTCCCAGTGGCGCAGTTGGTAATGACACAGGTCTGCAACCCAAAGGTTGTGGGTTCAATTACACCTTGGGCAACATGTTTTTTTTTCCTACAAATTAATACACTATCACAGACCACTAATTCATGTTCATCATTTATTACAATTCTGCAAACTTTTATGATTTTAGCAGCTTTTGTAATATGGACCTCAGATTCTTGTTAACACTCCATGGCACAAATACTGTTCCCTTTAGGCTGTGTGTGTGTGTGTGAGAGAGAGAGAGAGAGCGAGAGAGAGCCTTTTGATGGGAGCATCTTATTATATCATTTAAATTCAATATATTTAAACTGGTTGACTGAATTTGGTCCTGTGTGTGTCTCTCTGTGCATGTGTGTTTCCATATGTGCCCATATTTGTGATTGTGTGACTGTTATACTTTTTTTGCTGATTTTTTTTTTTCAATTAACAATTAGATTTGAGGGACCCTTAGCATGTTCAGGATTTTTCCAGCTGTCCATTTTGCTTTTCCAATTTTTCTATAAGTTATTACTGTTGTGCTAAATCATAGCATTTCTGCTGCTTTTCAGTATTTGTGCTAAATACAGTATTTCTGCTAAATCATACTATTTCTGCTATTTTATGAGATTTGTGCCAAATACAGCATTTCTGCTAAATCATACTATTTCTGCTATTTCATAAGATTTGTGCCAAATACAGCATTTCTGCTAAATCATACTATTTCTGCTATTTCATAAGATTTGTACTAAATATAGTGTTTCTGCCAAATATAGTATTTCTGCTTAATTATAGTATTTCTGCCATTTTATCGTATTTGTGCTAAAACATAGTATTTCTACTAAATGTAGTATTTATGCTTAATCATACTATTTGTATATATTTCTGCCAGGTCCCCAGGCAGCCAATCCTCTGTGAGGACTGATACATATAAAATTTACATATCAGGGCCTGCACGGCTTCCCAGCCAGCCAATCATATCTGAGGTCTGCCTTTTCTTCTCTCGTCATATCTCAGCGACAGATGTACAAAGAGCAATGCAAATCACAGCCAAAGTACACGAAAGTCCGCTGATTCACCCAGTACAAAAATTATGCTTCTAGTCCACCTAGTTTTTGAGTTACACGACGTTTTGTAACTCCAAAAACAGCGTTTTCCTCCTCACCGCAATCTAATTCTGACTGCTCATCACCCTGTTTTCCAGGCGCTCGCTCTCTTTCCCAGTGGCGCAGTTGGTAATGACACAGGTCTGCAACCCAAAGGTCGTGGGTTCAATTACACCTTGGGCAACATGTTTTTTTTTTCCTACAAATTAATACACTATCACAGACCACTAATTCATATTCATCAATTTGATATTTGATATACCTTTATTAGTCCCACAAGGGGAATTTATATGATTACAACCATTATGTTTTAGAAAAAAAAGAAATAAATGTGCATTGAACACTCAGGGGTCACTGTTAAAAAGTCTCATGGCAGTGGGGTTAAAGGACCTCCTGAACCTCTTGAGTCCTGCAGAGCAGTGAGATGAGCCTCTGCAGCTCCTACTGTCCTGAAGACTGTTCTTATTACTGCAGTCAGTTACATAAATCTATCTATCTATGTATAATACAGTACATTTTAACATACTGACCTTATGTTTATTTATGTCTTTTAACCATTATTTCAAATTCACAGAATCCTGTTTGAAACATTTAATGAACTTATAGAATTAAATTTCTGCATGTTGTTTTTGTTGCAAAAAAAAAATCTAGTATAATAATATTTAAATTTACATATATTTTCACGTTTTCAATGCCAATTTTGTGTAATGGCAAAGTTTCCCACTACCCGTGAATGCCTCTTTTTATGTCTCTGGCTGACTCCTTAATCTCCGCCCAGTCTCTGCTCCATCCCTGCCGGTAAGCCTGCTTCTCTGTCTCTCTTCTCTGAAATAAAATGTCTATAAGCTGTTTGAGTGATTTACCGAGTTGTTGTTAGTGAGTTATGAAGCCAGTCAAGTATAAGTCATGTTAAAGTAACACAATGGCTGCTTTTTAGTGAAACGTTGTAATTTTAGTATTTAAAAGGAGTGTTTGGTATGCCCCTAAGCGCTAACGCCTAGCCTAGCTCCTATAGGCCTAGTGTGAAATTAATATGGTTCATTTGATTGTTTAATACAGTTATTGTGTTGTATTTGGTTCATTCAGTGTGTTAGTGTTTCTGAGTCTCTTAGGGAAGCTGAAGTTAGTTCTCCTCTTCACAAATCAGTCAGTTAAAACGGCCTCATTCTATAGGTTGTAAGGTAATGAGCCGCCATTTTAGAACCACTGATTAGCTGCTGGAGCAGCAGGGTCGGCAACTTCAAAGGAGCCATTTTACCGCCTCTGACTGAAAGCCGGAGAAAAAGAGTCACGTGCCTGTGCCGGTGTGTCTGTGTTGTGGGTTAATTAACAGAAGGGAGCAATAGAGTGAGGATAAAACACATAATATAAGAATAATGACATTTCTTAACAAGAAGAAGTTTTTTAATTAATCAATTTTAGTTTTTAGTTAAATTTTTAAGAACTGTTTAACAAACACTTGTTTGTACAGGTTGTTTTTTTTTAAATAAAACCTACACCTGCAGCTCTGTTTAACTTCTCACTTTGTGAAAAATTAATGAAATCTAAAAAGGCCACCTTCAAATAAATAAAATGCAGCAGTGCACCATTAATATTATAAATATGATATGTAGATATTTAAAACAACAGCATATTAAATGATACTGTGTGCAGGTAATATTTTTAGGAAGCAGAATTTGAATGCAGACCAACTCAAATGTTGAAGCCTACAAAAATATCATCCAAGCTTTCATTTATGATTGTTCATGCTTTGAAATTGTGATGTCAGAATTTGATAAAGTGTGCAGTGCTAGGTGTAGCAAATCACTGCTTATGAAATCTACTGTGTTATCTAATAGCACCAAACTAATAGAGCTATCACATAACTGAGAAACTTGTGTGGCTTATTACAAATGGATGAAACCACATTTTACCTTAATGAAGACAGTAATATTTAATAAGGTGTAGAAAAAAGAGGTGAGTTGTTTGTTGCTGTGGTAAACAAAGAAGTGTACTGAATCTTTTGGACTACACAGAGTGATGCAGTATTGACTCTGATGCTGATTTGAGTTGTCTCATTCTGTATTTTTGTGCTTTGTCTTTTGTTACACAGAGTGAACGAGATCTTTGGTTTTGCCTTTGCTGGTAAGTTAACAGTGATTGTAACTGAAGCAGTATGAACCTGGCATTGTGTAGCACATTTGACGACTTACATACAGTAGTTTGACTTTTTGTGATACGTTTCCATTTACTGATTGGCAAAAACACAAGATTTGTGACCTGTAGCAGCAAAGCCCCCACAGGGCCTCTGACTGTCCCTGAAAATGTCCCTGAAGTTTAGTAGCCCATTTATGTATGATTTAAATTTCATATGGCTTATTGAATTCAAACAGTTAAATGTCAGATGTCTTTATCCAGGTGTTCATTTTGTCCTTATGTTTGTGGATTTAAGTAGCAGACAAAACAATGAAAGTGTTTTAGGAGAGTCCGTATAAGTGGTGGCTCAAACACTTAAGAGCTGCACAGGTATTGATTCATATTGTCTCTCAAATTCTGCTGATGTATTATATTAAGTCAGAACACTGTAGAAGTACTTTGCCTCACTCGGTATAAGTAATAGCTTTAACAGTTAAGCAATAATAAAAACGAAGAGAACCAGAGGTGTGAGTGGACATTGTTAGGTAAATTACAGCCAGTGTGTCTAATTAGTTTATTACTTATTTAGTGAATATAATGATTTTACAATTAAATAGAAATGTTGCCAAAAGGGACATTGCAAAATACATAAATATTCCTAGCAACGGGTACAATGAAAGGACTTTTTAGTGTAATATTTTAGGACATTTAATTTTAATCACAAACATTCTGCACCTCTGTTATTGTAACATGTCAATATTTACATGTAAAACCTCATCATGTAAAACATGATGAGGTTTTCTGTTGCTTCTGATTACAAGAATTACTTTGTATTTAATGTTTTTAACCTGAAAGGACATTAAAAGTTTTGATTTTTCACACTTTATTAGCACTGACCTGTTGTAGAAAATGTTTGAGCCACAAGGCTTCTGTGTAGGAAATATTTGGTGTATCCTGCACTTGTGCCAACAAATATTGGTGCCTGTTCTTTGCATTTCTGTAGTAATAATGCTTTTATTACACATGCTAAAGCCATGTGAGACCCTGCAGTTCAATTATCTCCTCTTCAGACTACAGTAAACTTAAAAAGCTTAAAGTAATTTAGGATTTTACTAGTTAATTTGTGTCACAGTAAATTGGATTGTGTGTGAAGAGGCTCAACAGTCTGAATCATCTAACAGTGATCTGATGAATTGTTTCCTTTCTCTAGACTGCTGATCTGATCGTCTCAAGTCTGGTAAGTAAAGGTTTTCTGAGGTGCAGTGCTGGGAAATGTTTCTCATGATAGGAGATTCAGTGTAGTGGTGTGAGTGAGCACAGCTATTGGTGATCATCAAAAGTCATCAAATCCTAGTAAAGTCTGTGTAAACATTTCCAGACCTACAGAGGTCCGTAGGTTATTGTAGCAGCACATATTTTTTCACATTAGAGCAGCTCATGAACAGCAGTTTAGGTACAATTAAGTCTTCAAATAGGGCCTTGTGGATTTCAAAAGCTTCTTTCCTTCAATAATTAAGTCACTGTCTGAAAACTGCTCTTTGAATTAGTCTTTTATAATTAAAGATTTTGTTGATGACTGGAAACAATCAAAAGCACAGATACAGCATTCATTTCTGTATTTTATGGTTAAATGATCTACAAAGAAATTATGGTCATATATATTTTTAATTAGGCCTTTAAATCGGTCATTATAAGTATGTCCTAGATTTAGTGGAGTGCTTATGGCTGTGTATTAAACATACCCCAAATGTGACTGAAATATGTAGAAACAGTATTGTTTACTTTTATGTTAACGGTAATGTACTGTATTTTTCGGGTTATAAGGCGTATGCAGCTAACCAAATATTCAGATAACTCAAACTATTCAACTCATTCACAGTAACTCTCAACATTTTTCAGTGGTAACACATAACAATACACTAACTTTTTCTGTTCAGTCCTCTTCCACAAATCTATCAAATTCTTCATGGATTGATCGGTTTGAAATCTGCTTCGTCGCATGTCTCTAAACAGGTGCCAGATTCTCATACACACACCATAATATTATGTTTAAGGACAATAGGAATTACTCCATGAGGCACCTGACTACTGTAGCTGTAATGCTCCAACAATCCATCAAGCGCTGCAGCTTTGTAGCTTTCAAAGTCGTACTAAAACATTTTGACAGATGTTTGAGCGCCGTGTAACACATAAAATTGGTTTGAGGTCAGCAAGCACAGCCAGAATTAATACATACGGTAAACTGTTGATTTTTGAGAAAATTAAAGGCTTTTAAATGTGCCTTATAGTCAGAAAAATACTTGGAAGCCATGTTTATTGAAAATATGCCTAATTCCAGTCTCTTTCTGTCTTACAGGTGACCTGCTGCAGAATACCCTCTCCCTCTATCATTAACAAGCAATTCAGTCTGTCCTATCACTCTCCCTCTCCCTGCTCCATCTTTTTGACAAGCCATTCTATCTTCTATCATTTCTCCGCCATGAGCTCTATCTAAGTTGACAAGCTTGAACCTGAGTTGAAACGCAATCCTGTGACTTGAAATCAAGTTTTACCAGAATCTAAGTTTTGGAATTGAAGTTACCAGAACTTCGTCGATCTGTTTTCAGAATTCTGAGAGATCTCTGCTCTCACTGCTCCATCTTTCCTGTCGTTAAACTCTCTCACATCCAGTCATTTTGCTGGAAATCACAAGTAGAAACTTGAAATTACAGTAGTAGAATTACACTACAGTAGAACTCACAGTAGAAACTACTTACACAGTCCTACATTTGTCATTTTAATTTTTACATTACACTTTGGAATAAACACTGATAGCTTGGCTTACGTGTGCAGTTACTTTGATAAATTATATAAAATACACACCTTTTCAAGGTTTATTTGTAATAAGATAATCTGGTTATTTTGTAATACATACATTCAGACTGTTATATTCACATAGATAATAAATTGGATTCAAATATATTTTTCAAGTCTGTTTCATTGGCTATAACATTTGACTGCAAGTTTATACTATTATTATTTAAGGACAAACCCTTTTTGTCACTCTGTAAGTATTCAGTTACAATTGTCATCTAGAGGCTGCCCTGAGAACCCAGACTTCCTGTTTCCTGACTGCTGCAGAACATCCAGCTGAAGAATCTTCATCGCCTGTCATCTGATCACCACACCATCACTCATATTTGCTTAAAATATTAGATATCTTAAAGATTTACACAAAGTCTACTTAAAAGTTAAGAGTTTTATTATAGACTGTTGATTGTTGAGATTTATTCTGTATATTGCTTTACAGAAGTATAGACCTATTTGTTATCCAGTCTGGTTAAAAAAAAATAGAAGTAACAATATACAGTTTTGAAAAAGCTACAATAAAACTGTTTTAAAGAACTTTCAATAAGTTTTATATAGAGTTTGTATTTAAGTCAGCCTTTTACATCAATTACATAGTTATAAGAACACTTTACCATTTGTATAGTTTTACATTTCTCCATTTAATAGATTAGTTTTTCAGTGTATACAGGTTGAATTTTGTTTACATTTGTGTATAAATATAAGGTCCAGTTTGTACTTGCACAAAATGCCAAGGAAAGGTCAAAGGTCGCTGTCCCAGAAGCTTAGACGGCAAAAGGAGAAGGAACAGGTAAATGTTTCTCAGAGTGGTGAGGAGGTAAAGGTGTCTGTTGCAAGTATTCCCAGTCCAGAAGTGCAGAGCAGTGCTCAGACAGCTGCAGTGTCTTATGCAGATGTGGTAAAGAGAGGTGTTTGCTCATCATCTGTGCCAAATGCTAAAGTACAGCAGGTAATCCAGACTGAACCCCAGGTAACTATGCAAACGCAGTGTGATGGAGAAACTCCAGGACCGTCTCATGTACAGATTACAAACAGTGAAACTCATCCACGAGTGAGTAGCATCTGTGCATCCCGAAGCCAGGTTCTTCTAAGTATGGAAAGTACAGGAATCAGCAATGCATGGCGAACAGTTTGGTTTTCCTCTCATTCTTACACGAGGATGAATTCATTACCAGAGCCGATCTTAACCGTGTGTTGGACAAAGGCCATGCCGTGTATTCAGATGCCAGAAAGAGGTTTGTGAACAGCGTGTTTCTAGCCTGTGATGAGCTTCCCACAGTGGTCACCAGCCGCAGACACGAGTATCAAGTGGACATGTCTCAGTTTGCTCATTATGGCACATTTGATGGTACAGCTCACCTTCCGAGCCTTGAACAGGGACTACAGTGTTTGGCTTCAGCGGTTCGCTATGCTTTGCTAGTCATGGGAGGAACAGTCATTGCAGTTTGCAGGCTGACTTCAGGTGAATACGCATGCTGACCCTCACCCACGTAAGTCTACAGGAATGCCATTGTCGCTAGCTGTAAGTGGTGGAACTGCAGTTATGTTAAAATTCACACGTCTTAACGACATGATTGACAGGATCAAACGCTTGTACCGAATGTTTAGCATCGCGCCAACCTGCACTTATGAGCTACAGCCTGTCGAGTTCCACAGTGAAAACGCAGCTGACCAAAGAGATGCTGATGAAAACAGACAAACAGCTACAACTGTTCCAGCACCAGCTTTAAATGAACCTGAATTTGAAAACCCAAAATCCACTGAGCAGACACAGAAAACTGTGACCGACACTTTAGCCACTGAAGTGATGTCATCCAGAGTGGATTATTCAAATGAGCCAGCTGCTGAGATGAACAATCGTCCTTCTGATTATTTAGAAATAGAAACCTCTGCATCTTCTGTAAGAGACACTCAGGTAACAAAAGAATCTGTTCCTCAGAATGATTTAAACATTGCCTCCTGTTTAACTGAGACAACAGAGGAACTTTTACATAAACTGTTAAAGCATAATAAACAGCAAAGGAGAAAGATTAGGAGACGATTATTGGTCCAAGAAAAACTACCACAGAGAAAGGAAAATGAGAAAAAGAAAGAAAGACAGACATACACTTTTGATGAAAGCTTTAAGGCAAAGAAAAAAGATTGTAGTAGAAAGTCTCGTGATTCTGATCACAGTAAGAAAAAGAGTGTGTACAAAAATAATCTGTATAAACTCAATGCTACATATAGAGAGAAACAGAGAGAACATTTGAGAAAAATCTATAGAGATAGTGCTAAAATTAGAGAGAAAAAGAGAACGTGTTATAAGGATGTATAAAGAAGATTCTTTATTCCGAGAAAAGCAGAAGGAGCGTATAACAAGAACATATAGAGAATCTCCCATTTTCCGAGAAAAGCAGAAGGAACGTATAACAAGAACATATAGAGAATCTCCCATTTTCCGAGAAAAGCAGAAGGAACGATATAACAAGAACATATAGAGAATCTCCCATTTTCCGAGAAAAGCAGAAGGAACGATGAGAAAAAAACATATAAAGAATCTTATAGACAATCTCCTATGTTCAAAGAACAGCAGAAGGAACGTATAAGAAGAAATTACAGAACTTGTGCTGGATTCAGAGAGAAACATAAAGCTTACATGAGGTCATATGTATATAATCTATATAAAGAAAGTGAAGAATTTAAACAGAAAAACGATCGTACATCACTAAACGTTATGGAGAAGAGAGACAATTTCAGCAGAAACACAAGGACAATATGAGAGAACGAATGAGAGTAAAATATTGGAGCGGTTTTCTTTTAGACAGATGCATAATATCAGATGTGCAGTGAACATAAAAAGAAAATATCGTCAGATGCATCGACCAGCTGAAAGTTTACAGTGTCATCCAGATAACAGTTTAATGAATGAGGCCATATCTCGTTTCAGATCAAACATTAAGTCAGCACCATCTTATGTTTGTACTGTTTGTCTAAAAGCTTCTTTTCCTAATCAGGTGAAAATCTGCAAAAGAAAAAATTACTCAAAACACCAAACTGTAGCTCAGCAGTGTCTAACTGGTAAATTTGTTCATATGTGTGATGAAGCATGTAATGATCACTGCAGCTTCCCTGTTGAGAGAAAAAAAAGGAGTATATCTGTCACACGTGTCACAGTTCCTCAAAAGTGGACGCATGCCAAGGCTTGCTGCTGTCAATGGTTTAGAACTGCAGGATATTCCAGCTGAATTGTGTGATCTCAACATTCTGGAGAGACATCTGATTGCCAAATGCATCCCATTTGCAAAGATTATTCCACTTCAAAGGGCAGACAAAGACTCATACGTGGTAATGTGGTGTGTGTACCATCTGAAGTCCAACAAACAGTTGACTGTTTACGAGGCCCAGAAACCAATCGCAGATAATGAGGATCAAGCTGAAAAGACGACTGTGCTACAAAGGCCATCAGCTGTTCCAGACTGTCACCTGGTCTAAACTGATCCGAGCCCTGCGTAAACTGAAACAGATTCATCCACAGTACACAGATATTGTTATCAGAGATGATGCATTGCTTTGTGATCCAACGTTACCTGATGATGACAGCAGTGATGAAGCCAGCATGGCAAGTGATGATTATAATGAAGCAGATTTAATGGAAATTGACAACTATGAAAAAGATGCCCTTTTGTGCGAAAGTGAGTCTGAAAGTGAACAAGATATTAATATGCAATCCTGTGATGAACAACCAGAGGAAATCAATCCAGAGGAACCAGAAAGTGATTTGAACAATGGAGGTTTTGCTCTAGAAAGTTGTCTGCAGCCTGTAGACATTTCAGAAGAGATTCTCTGTTTCAGTGATAACACATATTGTGTGGCGCCTGCAGAAAGAAACAATCCTGTTAGCTTCTTCAGAACTCCTCATTTGGAAGCCATGGCATTTCCTGTGCAGTTTCCTACTGGTCAGAATACACTGGATGAAAAGAGATGTCTTAAACTCACACCAAGTGCTTACTTCAAGTCAAGGCTTTTCAACATTGATGCAAGATTTGCTAAAGACACAAATTACCTGTTTTTCTCACAGTTTGTCACTGAAATACACCTGGCTAATTCCAGCATGACAATACAGCTAAGGAAAGGTAAAACTATGACCAAAGATGGACACAAAATCACATCAGGAATGTTACAAAGTAAGACAGAAGTAGAGAAGCTGGTAAGAAATAAAGATGCAATCAGATTTATGCAGCCACTCAGAGGAACTCCAGCTTACTGGCAGAAAACCACCAAAGATCTATTCAGTATGGTCCGTCAAATAGGAACACCTCAGTTCTTTGTCACTTTCTCTGCTGCTGAGATGAGATGGCCTGAAGTGATTCAAGCTATAAAGAGACAACAAGGTGAAGAGGTTGATTTTGAAGCCCTGGACTGGTCAGAAAAGTGTGAAATTCTAAGATCAAATCCAGTAACCACCATGCGAATGTTTGATAAGCGTGTTGAGGCTTTGTTCAGAGATTTGCTTTTTCTCCTGCACAGCCCCTTGGTGAAATCATTGATTACTTTTACAGAGTTGAGTTCCAGCACAGAGGTAGTCCGCATATACACATGTTGCTGTGGATTCGAGAAAAGGTAGTAGTAGATGTGGATGATGACCAAACTGTCTGTGACTTTGTGGACAGATACATCTCAGCTCAACTCCTGATCCAGAAAAACAACCTGAACTGCACAAAAAAAGTCGCTGAACTACAAAAGCACAGCAAAACCACACAAAAACATGCTTTAAGAGTGTAAACTCTGGTTGTAGATTTGGGTTTCCAAAACCACCAGCCACAAGAACAATGATTGTGAGACAGGATGAGGATTCAGACACTGAAGCTGCAAAAGCCAAACTCAGACCTTTGTTGACCCTGCTGAAGGAACCTGAAGCTGCTTCTCTCACCATAGAGCAGATTCTGTCACGATGCAACTTGACAATGAATGAGTATGAGCAATGCCTCCAAGACATAAACAAGAAAACAGCTCTTATTCTGAAACGTGACCCAAAGGACTGTTGGATCAACAATTACAACCCACACCTGCTTGAAGCCTGGAACTCTAATTTAGATGTCTCTTAATATTGAATGCCTATTCATGTATAGAATACCTCTGTAAATATATAACGAAGAAAGAATCTGGCCTCTCTGAATACCTGAAGACAGTTATTGACAACTCTGATAAGAACACGGTCAATGAATGTGATGAAATGAGAGCTGTGATGCAGGCTTACTCAAAAAGAGAAATCAGCGCACAGGAGTGTGTGACTCGAGTCTGTGGCCTAAAAATGAAAAAATGTTCCCGCAGTGTTGTATTTGTACCAACAGATGATAACCCAGTAAAAATGAGTCGCCCGATGAGCTACCTGGAATCCACAACACATGACAGTTGTAATATTTGGATGACAAGTTTGAGTGATAAATACAAATCAAGACCTGAGACACCAGAATATGAGGAAATGTCACTGGCTGATTTTGCTGCCTTGTGCCGGTTGGTGAGTGGTCCAAATGAAGGAAAAGATGTGCTTCCTCTTCTTAACCAGCTTGGATTTGTACTAAGGCGAAAGAATGATAAACCAGCTATAATCAGGTATTACCACTGTTCACAGGAAAACGATCCTGAGCAATATTATGGACGACTGTTGAGACTTTACCTTCCACACAGATCAGAGCAGGAACTGAAACCACGAGGGTTCCAAACCTATCAGTCCTTCTACAACTCGGGTTTTGTACGACTTCCATGTTCAGACCACAGTGAGTCTGTGAAAAGGGTTGTGAAGAGAAATAAAGACAAGTATGAGAAGAACTCTGAGGATATTGAGAGTGCACTGGAAGAGTTTGAACAGAATAGGGATGTTGTGATCGATGAATGGTGTAATCTTGCTCCTGAATCTGAAGTTGTGAGGTTGCAATGTGATGAGAATCTTCCTGAGAGACATTCTGATGATGAGAACGAACAGGAGAATGTCCCCGACTACAGTCGTCAGTCTGATGCTGTAACAGAGATCAAAGCCATCAGAGAACAACCTGCAGTCGATCCAGCCGTGGTACGTAATGTATCAGAATCTGAACCAGAAGCAGGCCTGCGTGTTCTATGCTATAAGAGACTGGTGTATTCAGCGAGTTTGTGGTTTAAACCCAGATCCATTTTTCTTCTATATCAACGGTGGTGCAGGAACTGGAAAGTCACATCTGATTAAATGTATTCACTCTGAAGCATCAAAGATCCTGAGCAGACTCCTGCTAATGCAGAAGAAGCTGACATATCAAATCCAACTGTTTTACTGACGTCATTTACCGGGACAGCAGCTTTTTCTATCAATGGCTCTACATTACATTCCCTACTCAAACTACCCAGGAGTCTGAAACCACCCATTCAAGGACTTGGTAACCAACTGGATGAAGTCAGATCTGAGCTTATGAATGCTGAAATTATTGTTATTGATGAGATTTCAATGGTTTCAAAACCCCTTTTTGCTTATGTGGATGCAAGACTGAAACAAATCAAAGGCACTCAGAGACCTTTTGGTGGAATGTCAGTTTTAGCTGTTGGAGATTTTACCAGCTGCCACCAGTGCGACAGTCTAAGCCTCTCTGTGTTTATGATCCAGAACAGATTGACCTATGGCAGGAACATTTTCAGATGATCACTCTAACAGAGATCATGCGTCAGAAAGATGATGTGGCCTTTGCAGAGATGCTGAACAGGATTAGAATCAAAGAAAAGACAGATGAGCTTTCTCAGTGCGACAGAGATTTGTTGTCACAGGCTGTGACTGCACCAGAAGAATGTCCAACTGAGGTCTTACACATTTATGCCACCAACAAGAATGTTGAATCCCACAACACAGATACGCTCAAGAAGCTTCATTCAAACATTATAATCATCAATGCAGACGATTTCCAGAAGGATAAACGTACAGGCAGAATGGCACGAAGAGACAAACCATTTACAGGTGGGCAAAATGATTTACCCGACACCCTGAATGTTGCTGAAGGAGCCCGAGTGATGCTGACCAGAAACTTGGACACACTAAACGGTTTAGTCAATGGTGCTTTTGGTATACTGATAAGGTGGTGAGATCTGAAAATGATGGACAAATAATTAAACTGGGGCTCAGAATGGACAACCGGCAGCCTATGAGACACAACCGCAGTGCTAATGCAGCATCTGATGATCTGGTTTACATTGAGAGAGCAGAGGAGAGTCTGAAGTTTAAAGGAGCGATGCGCAGACAGTTTCCTGTAAAGCTAGCATTCGCCTGCACAATTCACAAAACTCAGGGTCTTACAACACAGACAGCTGTAGTTTCAATGAGGAACATTTTTGAACCAGGTATGGCTTATGTTGCTCTCAGCAGGGTGACGTCTCTCAGTGGACTCTATTTGCAGGACTTGGATGAGAACAAGATTTATGCCAATCCCGAGGTAACTGCAGCGCTCCAAACCATGAGACAAGCCAATGTTGAAGAAATGATGCCTCTTCTTCAGGTCAGAGAAACAGCCAGCAGACCTGACACTCTTACACTGATCCATCACAATACGGAGGGTTTGCCATCTCACATCAGTGACATCAAGAGTCATCATGAAATGTGTTTAGCAGATGTTTTGTGTCTCACAGAGTCTCACCTCAAGGCTCCTTTGTTGCAGACAGTCTTCATTTGGACGGCTACACCATGTTCAAACGCAACAGACATGTGTCCTACACAAACTTTCCTCACATGGCCAGCAGAAGTGGTGGTGGAGTTGTTGTGTATTTGAGGAATCATTTTCAGGTTCAGGTAAAACAGTATCTGCATAATGTCACTGATCTTGAGTTCTTAGTGTTAAAGGTTCAGGCTCCATTCCCTGCGCTCATTGCGGTTGTGTACAGACCTCCTGACTACAGTTTGACACCATTCATGCAAAACCTGGTAAGTCTTTTAGATTCACTTGAAATAATGGACTGTCACCCAATAATTGTGTGTGGAGATTTTAATGAGAACCAGTTACAGAGTGGAAGGAAACAGATTCTGGAGCAGTTTCAGTCGAGAGGGTATTCACAGCTGATCACTTCTGCCACTACAGACAAGAACACCCTGCTTGACCTCATTTTTTTTTTCTCAGCCACAGAAAAGTCTCTATTCAGGTGTCCTGAGAACATATTACAGTTACCACAACCCTGTGTTTTGTGTCCTGTCCTCCAGCCAATCATGAAGTCGTCTGGTGAGTTTTGAAACAATTACAGATCATGTTTGTTACAGAGTTTATTTTTGTAGAGCATGAAAAAGATTTTTCATTGAATAATTATATTTCTTCATATTGTCTTCCCTACTCTGTCTGTAAGAAGACCCTTTCTTATTGCAATGTTATTAATCATTTCACCAAATCATGGCTGTACTTCATGCAGAGCCGGAGATCTGCTTTCTGTTATCATGCAGCTCAGATCTGAAATATGCTGCAAAAAGTATTAAACGGACATAATTTATTTTTATTCTCATGTTTTAAATGACTAAATCTACTAATGCATTTTTTCATGGATGTTAATTGTCATCTCCTTTTTGATACTTTTTTTTTACTGTGACGTATGTAGCTCAACAAACGAGAGCTTCCCCTCAAAGGGCTTTCAAATAGGAAATAGTAAATAAATCCCAGATAAATGCAGGTATTTATTATGGGTCACATGAATAATAACAGACAATTATATTTTCTTGATTATAGTAAATTTTGTAGAATCAAATGTTTTTGGGATGAATGAGGTTTTGCTTATCATGTTTTACAGGTAAAAATGTTAAAAGTTTTAAACTATCTTTAGGCTACCAGAGATGTCTATAATGATTCATTATGTAGAGAAAAACATTTTTATAGCTTACAGAATATGTATAAAACTGATTTAGAAGTACATGGAAAGTTTCTGCATCCATTTTCTGACTTGGCCTTTATCCGGGTGGGTTTGGGTTTGGGTGGATAAAGGCCAAGTCAGAATTCTCTGAGCAGCTGGAAAAAGCTGCTAATTAACAAAGACATCAAGCGGGGCTTTAGGTGTAGCCCCGCTTTCTGGACGCCTAATTAGATTTAGTAACTGACACCCCCATACCAGCATTACATAGACACTTGGGGCTGAGATGGGTGGGTGGGGAGGGTGGGTTGGTGGTGTTAAAAGCACTTTATGTTTTGTAGATGTATTTTTTCAGACAGGGCACACACAGTCCTGTCTCCTTTGTGGGAAAACCTTCGAACTTCACCATCCTCAGCTGAAACAACAACATCTTAACACCATCTTCATGAACTGCTGAGCCAAACCTGATCCATCAGTGCTGGACTGCACAGATAACTACATGCCACAAGGAGACTGCTGTGTTATGAACTGCCATACCAGTGTGTCTTCAGTGGAGAAGATGACACACCCATCACCTGACCTCCTGCCTGATCTGGAGACCATCACCATGCTGCCACACTACACACCTCTGAGACCATCAATGATGACTCATACTGAGGAAACTGTATTTCCTGTCAGAGATGCTCAGTGATCCTCAGAGCAGAGAGAGGTATGATTCTTTATCTTTGATTAAAAAATGTCAGTGCTTTTAATTCATTTAATTAATTTAAATCCTGTTTATTGCATAAAGAATTACACACTCAAATGATTATACTTGTTAACACTTTTGAGTTTTAATTCACATTATGGATTACAAATCTATGCTTTTTCTACTCTGTCTCTCTGTGCAGGTATTGCTGTCTTCTGAGTTCTTCACTGTCCCAACTGAAACATTCAAACCTCATTGCAGAGCTCATGTCTTTCCTCACCATCATGTGAGTGTGAGATTGCTCTGGATTCTGGTTATGTGGCCTGCAGCACCTATAAGGTATTTCAACATTGTTCATTTTATAACTTATTTCTAGTTAACACAAATAAAATGTTCCTTTTTCTGTATTTTTTTTAGAACAAGCTCGTACAGTGTGCCTGCATTCCAGCTTCTTAGACTCTACGCAAGTGGACAGAGTATCAGTGCTTGGCCACCCTTACAGACACCGACTTCTGTCAACTCACTGCTACTGATCAGGCACCTCACTCCAGGAAGACAGAGGGCTGCAAGCCTGTTATCGTTTCCAGTGTGGCTTTGTATTCTTGGGGTAGCATCAGATTTTTCCACAAATATTCAAAGGTAACACTTATTTTAAGCTTAGTTATTAAATCAAAAGTCTTCCCTTGTGTTAATTGTTTTATTTTTTATTTTTATTTTTCTTTTACATTTATATGCAGTTATCAGATGTGGTGGAGCTTTGTTAACTGTGTGGAAAACATCTGTTTGTGATGATATTTACAATGAGGTTTTAAGGTGACAGTTTCAAGTGATTTCAATCATTTGACTAAGCAAAAACATGTTTGCAATTAACATATTTTTTCAGTTTTGTCTTTTGGATTTAACATTCCTCTGTGACAGGAAATACTAAACTGGTCCAAGTAACCAGCATATCATTGGTCAAAGACAAAAAGGACCACATGTCACGCTAGCAATGAATTTTTGACTGTGTTTGTGTCACCAGATTTAACAAACAATATCAGACATATGAAACTGAACTCTGGATTAATGTCTAGATGTTTTTGTGTTTTTTTTTTTTTATTGTTGAATAATTATTTTGTAGGACAAACCCAATTTATTTACCCAAACAAGTTACATTGTTTGGGTAAATAGTGGATTAATATATCTAAGTCTATAAGTATAGCAAGCTGAATTCATACAAACACACAGCTCTAAATCTTGAATTGTAGGATGTACAAAAATGATCATGTGATTATTATGGACATTTAAATAACTATATCTATTGAACCATTACACATATTCTTTATAGAAATTACACAATCTCAAAATGTGAAAAAGAAAATGTTTAAGAGAATAAATAATGTGTGTTTGTATGAATCCTGCCTTAGTATGGGGTGTCAGTAACTACATTAGTATAGAGTAGGTCTAACAGTGGTTTTCCACATCTGCTCTAATATATATAGATAATGGGTCAGACATATAAAGTCATTTTGAAAAGTTCATAAAGGTCACATCCATTTATATGTGTTCCTCTTTATCATTTTATATCAGGTCACACAGCTGACTTGAGTTTTGATCAGAGTAGAACCATAACATTCATGCTAATGGTTCTACTGTTTACAGTTACTTTATGATGGATTTCATCCTGGTCACAGCACTATGAGAAAAGCTGTTAAAGGTAAAGTTAACCCAATTAATACCTCATCATAAGTCACTCTATAACATAAAGCAGTGATTATTTTCACTGTAATTTATTCCACAATAATGTTCTTTATTTGATCCCTGTTTCTTTAAATATGCACATCGATTGTTCAGCTGTGTGACTCTCTACACCTCAAATATATCACAATGTGGACTTCATTTCGACAGTATTTTGTAGATTGGTACCACATTTATCATAAAATCAGGAAACTGTAAACTAATTGAAAAATGAAGCTTATGAAAATTTTTAATGTGGCATTGGAACATGTTGTTTATCCTTGCCAAATGGTATTTACACAAAACTCCAGCAAATCAGAGGATATATTTTTGTCTCTCACTTGCGTATATGCGCATATGTGTATATTTTTTGCAGTTAATAGCCTATCATGTGTCTGCGCATCTTAGGGCCATAAACATAAACATGGCAAACAAGGATATGTTCACAATTCCAACAGATGCTTCAATTGTTTGTATAGATGTTAGATTCATTTGATTTGCATTTTCTATTAATATTTTTCTGTTTATCCCAAATGGGATTTTTATTTCTGTTTGCCATTATTGTAATCATTGGAAACAACTGAATAAATATTTTGTATCATATGTTTCTAAAAGTATTTGAATGTTCTACTTTTCTACTACTGGTTTTCTACTTTCTAAACTTTCTTCCACTCTTTGGCATTTCAATAACATTATTTTTGGGTGTTTTTATCTCTGACCGCAGCATCTTGTGCATTTATTACCTAAATGTTGTTTGTGTGGGTTTTCTTTTTTTGGTTTTTGGTTTTTTTGCCATTTTTAGATTTCACCAGCTGTGTAAACTCTGCAATTTTACCTTGGTTTTGTTCCACATCAGTTTATCTGCTGGCTGATTTTCTTCCTTTTCTAGTGTTTCTGGTAATTTTTAACAGTTAAAAAGTAACTTTGAGGTTACTTCAGCCTTTTCAGCTGTTATCTGTTGACAGTTTTGCCTAATTATTACATTTCTGCAAAATTATAGCAGTTCTGATAACTTGTAATATTTCTGCTAAGTTTTTAATTTTCTACTAAATTATATTATTTTTGCTAGGTTACACTACTTTTGTTTGTTATGTTATGTTATGTTATGTTATTCTAAATTATTACATTTCTGCTAAGTTGTAGCTTCTGGTAAACTACAACATTTCTGCTGAATTGTGATGTTTCTTCTAAGTTATTGCATTTCTTCTAAGTTATTACATTTTTGTTTACTTGATGTTGTTCTGCAACGTTATTAAATTTCAACAACTTTTTAAACACTGACTTTGATTTCTTCAGCTTCTTCAGCTATTTTCAACTATTTTCAGCAGACAGCTTCAGCTTTAAAGCATCCACACTGCATTTTCGCAGGAAATGCAAATTTTCTAGTTATTATTATTATTCTAGTTGCGTTCCGTTACACTTTTTTGGCACTAACTACTTCCACAATTTTCAGCCGATTTTCACCGTTCAAATTTTAAACTATTCTGCTATTTCTGCTAATGTGCGCTATATCTTTTGATATTTTTAACTGTTATACTTTTTAAAATATTACACTTTTTCCTTTAATTTGTCCCATTGAAATGAATGGGAAACTTCCATAATTCTGCTAAAACTTGCTTGTTTTTGAAACTTAACTACTTTTTCCTACTTTCACGTAGAACAACCATTCAAACTTTAAAATGTTCTCAAATTATTGGGCTATTCAGGAATAAATCAGCTTTTTCAAATCTTTTACCGTTTTATTTTATGCCTCTTAAAGTTTTGAGTTGCAAAATTGTGATTTTTCAGAAAATACATGCGTTGTTATGGTTGCTATGCACTTGGCTTCCAGTGTGCCACTGTAGGTTTCATGATCTTCTCTTCATGTCCGAACAACTTCTTGCTACTTGCTCAATTTTCACTCAACTTCCACAAATTATACATCAAAACGTAGGTATTTTTGCTGGCTTTCAGAAAATGTCACCATCATTGTTGTGAGATTTATAGAATTTTGGCAAATCTCCTCAGACCAACACAAAGTCTCAAAAATCCCCATAGAAAGTCAATGGAGAGCTTGTTCAAAATCACAGCTTGATTTCTGTAATGAGAGGCATATTCGAATCATCATATCTCCTTAACGAAGCGAAGTTAAAACATGAGGCTTGTCCCAGTATATCTTCAGACACTCCTGACACTCACAATTCAAGAATTTCTTTCTCACCTATTACCATTCTGAAATGAGTTAGCCTTGTTTGAGGGTAGGAAATTAGTCCTTCGCTCAGATTTCTTCAGATTTCAAACTCTGGAAATGATCCACTTTTTCTCTCGTCATATCTTTTTAATGGATATCAACAGAGACCTGAAAATTTCAAGATTGTTCACCAAAGCCTGCTGTCTCTTACGGTGAAAAAATGATATTGATACTCCAAATAGATTTAGAGTTAGAAAGCGTTGTTTGAGGGCAAGTCAAGGCAGTTTTGCTTTGCTCTACTCAGTTATGGTGCATTAGAAGTCAAATATCTTTAATAATTCATATTTTAATGATAAATTGTCAACACTTTAAGATTCCCTGATCTCTTCTGAACAAAACGGTATAAGAATGACCGTTCTAGCCCCTACGGTTAGGAAATTATGGCCATTTGTTTGAGAGGAATCCTCACTATGAGAAATTCACTGCAGAAATCCTGTCTCTGTGCTCTGTGTGTGTAAAACGGCTGCACCTGTTTTGGCGGGAAAAAGTATACAGCCTCTCTGATTGGTGGATTCAAATTCAGCAGCTCCCAGGCTGCTTGACTGACCTAGAAACTTACTTCTCTCTCCTGTGTGTGTGTGTGTGTGTGTGTGTGTGTGTGTGTGTGTGTGTGTGTGTGTGTGTGACAGAGAGAGAGAGAGAGAGAGAGAGAGAGAAAGCCTTTTTATGGGATGATCTCATTGTAAGATTCAAATTCAATATATTTAGACTGGTTGACTGAATTGGATCTTGTGTGTGTGTGTGTGTGTGTGTGTGTGTGTGTGTGAGAGAGAGAGAGAGAGAGAGAGAGCCTTTTATGGGATGATCTCATTGTAAGATTCAAATTCAATATATTTAGACTGGTTGACTGAATTGGATCTTGTGTGTGTGTGTGTGTGTGTGTGTGTGTGTGTGTGAGAGAGAGAGAGAGAGAGAGAGAGAGAGAGAGAAAGCCTTTTTATGGGATGATCTCATTGTAAGATTCAAATTCAATATATTTAGACTGGTTGACTGAATTGGATCTTGTGTGTGTGTGTGTGTGTGTGTGTGTGTGTGTGTGTGTGAGAGAGAGAGAGAGAGAGAGAGAGAGAGAGAGAAAGCCTTTCATGGGATGATGTCATTGTAAGATTCAAATTCAATATATTTAGACTGGTTGACTGAATTGGATCTTGTGTGTGTGTGTGTGTGACAGAGAGAGAGAGGAGGAGAGAGAGAGAGAGAGAGAGAGAAAGCCTTTTATGTGATGATCTCATTGTAAGATTCAAATTCAATATATTTAGACTGGTTGACTGAATTGGATCGTGTGTGTGTGTGTGTGTGTGTGTGTGTGTGTGTGAGAGAGAGAGAGAGAGAGAGAGAGAGAGAGAAAGCCTTTTATGTGATGATCTCATTGTAAGATTCAAATTCAATATATTTAGACTGGTTGACTGAATTGGATCTTGTGTGTGTGTGTGTGTGTGTGTGTGTGTGTGACAGAGAGAGAGAGAGAGAGGGGGCGAGAGAGCCTTTTTATGGAAGCATCTTATTGTATGATTTAAATTCAATATATTTAAACTGGTTGACTGAATTTGATCCTGTGTGTCTCTCTGTGCATGTGTGTTTCCATATGTGTCCATATTTGTGATTGTGTGACTGTTATACTTTTTTTGCTGATTTTTTTTTTCATTTCACAATTACATTTGAGGGACCCTTAGCATGTTCAGCATTTTTCAGCTATTCACTTTGCTTTTCCAATGTTTCGGTTTAAGTTATTACTATTGTGCTGAATCATACTATTTCTGCTATTTTATAAGATTTGTGCTAAATATAGTATTTCTGCCAAATATAGTATTTCTGATTAATTATAGTTTTTCTACCAAATCATAGTACAGTATTTTTGCTTTTCATAGGATTTTTATAGGATATTTATATTGCTTAATATAGTATTTTTGCTTTTATAGGATTTGTGCTTAATACAGTATTTCTGCTAAATGTAGTATTTATGCTTAATCATACTATTTCTATATATTTTGCCAGGTCCTCTGTGAGGACTGAGACATTCAAATTTTAGTATCAGGGCCTCATGGCTTCCCAGCCAGCCAATCATATCTGAGGTCTGCCCTTTTCTTCTCTCGTCATATCTCAGCGACAGATGTACAAAGAGCAATGCAAATCACAGTCAAAGTACACCAAAGTCCGCTGATTCACCCAGTATAAGAATTATGCTTCTAGTCCACCTAGTTTTTGAGTTACACGACGTTTTGTAACTCCAAAAAACGGCACTCTTTGCCTCTCACCGCGATCTAAATCTGACAGTTCATCACCCTGTTTTCCAGGTGCTCGCTCTCTTTCCCAGTGGCACAGTTTGTAATGACACAGGTCTGCAACCCAAAGGTCGTGGGTTCAATTACACCTTGGTCAACATGTTTTTTTTTTTTACCTACAATTTACTACACTGTCACAGACCACTAATTCATATTGATCATTTACTACAATTCTGCAAACTTTTATGATTTTAGCAGCTTTTCTAATATTGACCTCAGATTCTTGTTAACACTCCATGGCACAAATACTCTTCCCTTTAGGCTCTGTGTATGTGTGTGTTTATCAATATTTCTCCCATTTTAAAGTATTACTCCTCTATAATTGTATTTCTGTTAAATCAAAGTACTTTTACTACATCTTAGTACTTCTGCTCAATCATAGTATTTCTGCTAAATCATAGTATTTTGCCAAATTATGGTTTTTGTGCCAAATCATAACATTTGTGTTATGTTATAGTATTACTACTAAGTGGAGGAATTTTTGTCTTGTTACAGTATATGTGCTGATTACAGTATTTGTGCTAAATCATAGTATTTCTACTATATTATATTTTTCTTTCCAAGTATAGCATTTCTGCTATATAAGTGTATTCTGCTATGTTAAAATATTTGTGCTAAACCAGTGTATTTGTGCTGAAACATAGTATTTCTGCCAAATGTAGTATTTCTGTCAAATTACAGCATTTTTGCTATGTTGTACTGTTTCTCTAAATCATATTATTTCTGTAATGTTTAAGAATATTTGGCTAAATATATTCTTTCTGTTATCTTATACTATTTGTCCTAAATTCTTGTATTTTTGAGAAGTTATCGTGTTTCTGGTAAGTTACAATATTTCTGCTAAGTTCTGCTATGCTATTGTATTTCTGCCAAGTATTATGTTTCCTCTAAGATATTGCAGTTCTGCTAAGTTACTACATTTTAGCAAAGTTCCTTTGCTTCTGCAAAGTTTTACAATTTCTGCAACTTTTCAGCTTTTTCAGCTAGTTTCAGCAGAAAGCTTCAGCTTTAAAGCATCCACACTGCATTTTCGCAGGAAATGCAAATTTTTCTAGTTATTATTATTCTCCATCTTCCGCCTAAATTTACGCACGTATCACGCCCGCAGTTTTGAGACAAGCTTCATATATGTTACCTCATTTTGTGCGGCCGGATCTGGAATGGTGTGCTATGACTTTTGGTGTTTATGAATTTTATAGTTTTTAAATATTAATATTTTAGTGAAAATTTTCCCGCGCTCCTCTGCCAAACAGTTTTGACATTAGGATTACATATGTTAGATCATTTTGTGCGGCTGGAGCTGGACTATTATGTTGTGACTTTTGGTGTTTATGACTTTTATAGTTTTTTAAATATTAATATTTTAGTACAAATTTAGGCCAATTCATCTTTTGGCGCCAAATAAACAGACTTCATTTGTGGTGTCTTGGCTCTCTCTAGTGGTATACCGGGAGTAGTACAGCCGAAAAGATTTATCCTTGTGTTGAAAACTCCATATCCCACAATTCATAGCACGCCTCTACAGAGTGAACAATGGCGGCCACCACTTCGTTTTATATGTCTTTTATTCGTGTTTCTAGGTCACAAAATAAACTTTTAAGATATTTTCAGGCGAGAATGTAGGTGTGTAAACTTCAAATATCTGCTTGTTTTATCAAGACATCCCATATTTAGCGACAGTGCTCTGACGACGTTGGTCCTGCCTGACAGCTAGCCGGCTACCTAGCTAGCTGCCGCGCCTTGGCTGCAAATGGATAGCGAGGGACTCTCTCTGTCGTTTCACCTCCCGGTCTCGCAAATGCTCGCACAGAATCAGAGTTACAGCTGGATGTGGAAAAAATAACTGAGTTGTTTGGTGGTGCTATAATGCGGAGCTACAACAGTGGGCAGCTATCCACGGTGTATGACAGAAAGGACATGCCGCGACCGCCGATCGACCGGTGTTTGCTAACGGAGGTCAATTGTGGATCAGGAAAGCGAAGGCAGGAGCGTGAGGTGAACTGAATTTCAGGTAAGTTATGACCTGCACTCTATTTGGGTCAGATATAAACCGAGTTTAGGTGTAGTTTATTTAGCAGCAGTTCTCTTATGTGTTGCTGATAGCCGGCTAGCTAGCTAGCGCCGCTAGCATAGTTAGCTAACACCGCTAGCGACCCTTCGTGAAAAAGCACCCAGGCTTGGCTTATATTGAGGCGGGTGAAACTCGTGTCAGCACCGATCGCTTCGCCGACAGTATGTGTTTTAGCTGGACTTATTTTTCGCGTTTATATGGACCGATGATTTATTTATTTATTCATTTTAGTAACGGTATAAACAGTGAAAGGTGGTGGATTGGCCAGATGTAAACTTCAAATATCTGCTCGTGTTACCAAGACATCCCATATTAGCTCTGATGTTTTCGGTGCCTGCAAAGAGCTAGACAGGTAGCTAGCTAACCCGAGCTGGCTGTCTTTTTGACTCAGGGTCATAGCTGGACTTATTTTTCGTTTTATGAGCCGATGAGGGTTTTTTTAGTAACGGTACAAACAGTGAAAGGCGGTGGATTGTCCAGATGCTGGTCGATGTGGAAAAAATAACTGAATTGTTTGGTGAGTCGCTGACGCGGAGCTACAACCAAGGGCAGCTATCCACCGGTGTGTGTCAGAAAGAACATGCGGGAGCAGGCGGCGAGGTGACCGCCGATCGACCGGTGGTAGATCGTGGATCAGGAAACCGAAGGCAGGAGAAGCAGGCGGCTGCCGGTCGGAGCGTGAGGTGAACTGAATTTCAGGTAAGAAGTTATGACCTGCACTCTATTTGGGTCAGATATAAACCGAGTTTAGGTGTAGTTTATTTTCGTTGTGCTGACTTTTTACAATCAGTTATAATAACTCGTACTGCGTGGTAGCTAGCACGATGGAGTTTCTATACAGCTGTGTGCGCGCTAAGTTACTGATGTTGAACTTTATGACAGCCTCCCTGTCATTCTCTCGCCTGTTCAAACTTCAGTCATGAAACTGATCAATGATCGGCTTTTCTCTCTTGTTTGTTTATCGCGCTAAACAACAGCAGCACGTTTAAGCTTGATCAGCTGTTGTTAGAATTCATTTGATTTTAATTTCTAGTATCAGCTGATGTTTGCTGGAGCCACAGCTGTAGAAGCGGCTGGTCGAAACCAGGAGATGACCTTACTGAATCATCAGAGCTGAACTGGTGATGGAGAAACAGGTTTACCTTTTTTTTAGGTGACATGAATGAGTTGAAGGAAGTTATGAACTGTTTCTGAGAGAAATAAACACCAAGCTCCTTTTTTATTTAGCTGACAGCTGGTAACTGTGCAGGGGCGGATCTAGCAAAGCTTTTGCCAGGGGGCCAGGTAGGGCATTAACAGAGAAAGGTGGACACAAAGATATACTTTTCTTTCTTACTCTCATACAGGGAGTGCAGAATTATTAGGCAAGTTGTATTTTTGAGGAATAATTTTATTATTGAACAACAACCATGTTCTCAATGAACCCAAAAACACATTAATATCAAAGCTGAATGTTTTCGGAAGTAGTTTTTAGTTTGTGTTTAGTTTTAGCTATTTTAGGGGATATCTGTGTGTGCAGGTGACTATTACTGTGCATAATTATTAGGCAACTTAACAAAAACAAATATATACCCATTTCAATTATTTATTTTTACCAGTGAAACCAATATAACATCTCCACATTCACAAATATACATTTCTGACATTCAAAAACAAAACAAAAACAAATCAGCGACCAATATAGCCACCTTTCTTTGCAAGGACACTCAAAAGCCTGCCATCCATGGATTCTGTCAGTGTTTTGATCTGTTCACCATCAACATTGCGTGCAGCAGCAACCACAGCCTCCCAGACACTGTTCAGAGAGGTGTACTGTTTTCCCTCCTTGTAAATCTCACATTTGATGATGGACCACAGGTTCTCAATGGGGTTCAGATCAGGTGAACAAGGAGGCCATGTCATTAGTTTTTCCTTCTTTTATACCCTTTCTTGCCAGCCACGCTGTGGAGTACTTGGACGCGTGTGATGGAGCATTGTCCTGCATGAAAATTATGTTTTTCTTGAAGGATGCAGACTTCTTCCTGTACCACTGCTTGAAGAAGGTGTCTTCCAGAAACTTGCAGTAGGACTGGGAGTTGAGCTTGACGCCATCCTCAACCCGAAAAGGCCCCACAAGCTCACCTTTGATGATACCAGCCCAAACCAGTACTCCACCTCCACCTTGCTGGCGTCTGAGTGGGACTGGAGCTCTCTGCCCTTTACCAATCCAGCCACGGGCCCATCCATCTGGCCCATCAAGACTCACTCTCATTTCATCAGTCCATAAAACCTTAGAAAAATCAGTCTTGAGATATTTCTTGGCCCAGTCTTGACGTTTCAGCTTGTGTGTCTTGTTCAGTGGTGGTCGTCTTTCAGCCTTTCTTACCTTGGCCATGTCTCTGAGTATTGCACACCTTGTGCTTTTGGGCACTCCAGTGATGTTGCAGCTCTGAAATATGGCCAAACTGGTGGCAAGTGGCATCTTGGCAGCTGCACGCTTGACTTTTCTCAGTTCATGGGCAGTTATTTTGCCCCTTGGTTTTCCACACGCTTCTTGCGACCCTGTTGACTATTTTGAATGAAACGCTTGATTGTTCGATGATCACGCTTCAGAAGCTTTGCAATTTTAAGACTGCTGCATGCCTCTGCAAGATATCTCACTATTTTTGACTTTTCTGAGCCTGTCAAGTCCTTCTTTTGACCCATTTTGCCAAAGGAAAGGAAGTTGCCTAATAATTATGCACACCTGATATAGGGTGTTGATGTCATTAGACCATACCCTTCTCATTACAGAGATGCACATCACCTAATATGCTTAATTGGTAGTAGGCTTTCGAGCCTATACAGCTTGGAGTAAGACAACATGCATGAAGGGGATGATGTGGACAAAATACTCATTTGCCTAATAATTCTGCACTCCCTGTATAAAATATTTAGCTTTTATTAAATAGTTATCTGAATCTTACAACCAAAGTTTGTATAATAATACACAAGATTGGCTGTAGACCATTGTTCATCATTCAGAACACTGTGTAAAAATAACAAAAACAAAAAGTGAATGCAAAAGTGCATAAATATTTATTTTACGTGTTTGATATGTGTGGCGGGCGTGGTCTGCAGTGCCGCTGCAGGGAGGTGGACCCACCTGAGGGGCATCTGCAATCACACCTCTCGGGCGTAGTCTGTGCTCTCTCGGCTGTTTTTGGGTGTGTGTCGGGCTGTGAGTTGAAAAGCTACAGCTGGCTGGGAGGGTACACCAACCATGTGTGAAAAGTGGTCCATAACGTACTGGTTCAAAGTGTGTTCGTGCAAACATTGTCGGGGTCTGCCGTGGTACAGAGGGACTTCTGCTTATGAACCTGTGTGCACAGCGTCTGCAAATCGGGGCTGTACAAAGTGACCTCATCTTTACCCA
Source organism: Oreochromis aureus (assembly GCF_013358895.1). NCBI lineage: Eukaryota > Metazoa > Chordata > Actinopteri > Cichliformes > Cichlidae > Oreochromis > Oreochromis aureus. The sequence goes on along the minus strand of NC_052944.1, from coordinate 75,308,752 downwards.
AAACTGTAAGCTGTCATCTGTGAGGTATGAGCGGTGTTTGTTTTACCATAATTCATGGTGGAGAATGGCTGCTCTTCTGAGTTTTGCTGTCTGTAGCCGTATGAATGGAAAACTACACAGATTAGCAGCGACATAGGCACACATAAAATTTCTTCTGAAATTTTAAGCTTTCTAGTTCTTATTATTATTATTCTCCATCTTCCGCCTAAATTTCGGCACGTATCACGCCCGCAGTTTTGAGACAAGCTTCATATATGTTACCTCATTTTGTGCGGCGGATCTGGAATGGTGTGCTATGACTTTTGGTGTTTATGAATTTTATAGTTTTTAAATATTAATATTTTAGTGAAAATTTTCCAGCTCCTCTGCCAAACAGTTTTGACATTAGGATTACATATGTTAGATCATTTTGTGCGGCTGGAGCTGGACTATTATGTTGTGACTTTTGGTGTTTATGACTTTTATAGTTTTTTAATATTAATATTTTAGTACAAATTTAGGCCAATTCATCTTTTGGCGCCAAATAAACAGACTTCATTTGTGGTGTCTTGGCTCTCTCTAGTGGTATACCGGGAGTAGTACAGCCGAAAAGATTTATCCTTGTGTTGAAAACTCCATATCCCACAATTCATAGCACGCCTCTACAGAGTGAACAATGGCGGCCACCACTTACGTTTTATATGTCTTTTATTCGTGTTTCTAGGTCACAAAATAAGCTTTTAAGATATTTTCAGGCGAGAATGTAGGTGTGTAAACTTCAAATATCTGCTTGTTTTATCAAGACATCCCATTATTAGCGACAGTGCTCTGACGACCTCGGTCCTGCCTGACAGCTAGCCGGCTACCTAGCTAGCTGCCGCGCTTGGCTGCAAATGGACAGCGAGGGACTCTCTCTCTCCTTTCACCTCCCGGTCTCTCGCAAATGCTCGCACAGAATCGGAGTTACAGCTGGATGTGGAAAAAATAACTGAGTTGTTTGGTGGTGCTATAATGCGGAGCTACAACAGTGGGCAGCTATCCACGGTGTATGACAGAAAGGACATGCCGCGACCGCCCGATCGACCGGTGTTTGCTAACGCGGAGGTCAATCGTGGATCAGGGAAAGCGAAGGCAGGGCGTGAGGTGAACTGAATTTCAGGTAAGTTATGACCTGCACTCTATTTGGGTCAGATATAAACCGAGTTTAGGTGTAGTTTATTTAGCAGCAGTTCTCTTATGTGTTGCTGATAGCCGGCTAGCTAGCTAGCTCCGCTAGCATAGTTAGCTCACGCCGCTAGCAACCCTTCGTGAAAAAAGCACCCAGGCTTGGCTTATATTGAGGCGGGTGAAACTCGTGTCAGCACCGGTCGCTCTCTATTTGGGTCAGATATAAACCGAGTTTAGGTGTAGTTTGTTTAGCAGCAGTTCTCTTATGTGTTGCTGATAGCCGGCTAGCTAGCTAGCGCCGCTAGCATAGTTAGCTCGCGCCGCTAGCAACCCTTCGTGAAAAGCACCCAGGCTTGGCTTATATTGAGGCGGGTGAAACTCGTGTCAGCACCGGTCGCTCTCTATTTGGGTCAGATATAAACCGAGTTTAGGTGTAGTTTGTTTAGCAGCAGTTCTCTTATGTGTTGCTGATAGCCGGCTAGCTAGCTAGCGCCGCTAGCATAGTTAGCTCGCGCCCGCTAGCAACCCGCCTTCGTGAAAAAGCACCCAGGCTTGGCTTATATTGAGGCGGGTGAAACTCGTGTCAGCACCGGTCGCTCTCTATTTGGGTCAGATATAAACCGAGTTTAGGTGTAATTTATTTTCGTTGACCTTTTACAATCGTACTGCCACGGGGTTTTATATACAGCTGTGCGCACTAAGTTACTGACGTTGGACTTTATTTTATTCATTAGGGTTAGTTCATAGAGTTGCCGTGCCGTAAAAGCGGAATCGTCCCACATTCAGAGAAAACATTATGATTTATTCTGTCGTTACTGAAGCCTCCCCTGTCATTCTCTCGCGTGTTGAAACGTCAATCATGAAACTGATCAATGATCGGCTGTTCGCTCTTATTTATCGCACTAAACAACAGCAGCACGTTTAAGCTTGATCAGCTGTTGTTAGAATTCTTTTGATTTTAATTTCTAGTATCAGCTGATGTTTGCTGGAGCATGAAGATGAAATCAGGAGATGTCCTTACTGAATCATCAGAGCTGAACTGGTGATGGAGAAACAGGTTTACACTTTAGGTGACATGAATGAGTTGAAGGGAAGTTATGAGTTGTTTCTGAGAGACAAAGACCAAGCTCCTTTTTGTGTAGCTGACAGCTGGTAACTGTGCAGGGGCAGCTAGGGCATTAACAGAGAAAGGTGGACACAAAGATATACTTTTCTTTCTTACTCTCATATAAAATATTTAGCTTTTATTAAATAGTTATATGAATCTCACAACCAAAGTTTGTATAATAATACACAAGATTGGCTGTAGACCATTGTTCATAATTCAGAACACTGTGTAAAAATAACAAAAACAAAAAGTGAATGCATGTGTGAAAAGTGGTCCATAATGTAATGCTTCAAAGCGTGTTCATGCAAACATTGTCGGGTCTGCCGTGGTACAATGGGACTTCTGCTCATGAACCTGTGTGCACAGCGTCTGCAAATCGGCGCTGTACTGAAGTAACTTCATCTTTACACAAAACTGTAAGCTGTCATCTGTGAGCGTGGCGGTGTTTGTTTTACCATAGTTCATGGTGGAGAATGGCTGCTCTTCTGAGTTTTGCTCTCTGTAGCCGTATGAATGGCAAACTACAGTGATTAGCAGCGGCATAGGCACACATAAAATTTCTTCTGAAATTTTGGCTTTCTAGTTATTATTATTATTCTCCAGTTTCCGCCTGAAATTTTGCAGCGAATTTTGCAGCGAATCTCGCCTACAGTTTTGAGACAAGCTTCATATATGTTACCTCATTTTGTGCGGCGGATCTGGAATGGTGTGCTATGACTTTTGGTGTTTATGAATTTTATAGTTTTTAAATATTAATATTTTAGTGAAAATTTTCCAGCGCTCCTCTGCCAAACAGTTTTGACATTAGGGTTACATATGTTAGATCATTTTGTGCGGCTGGAGCTGGACTATTATGTTATGACTTTTGGTGTTTATAACTTTTATAGTTTTTAAATATTAATATTTTAGTGCAAATTTAGGCCAATTCATCTTTTGGCGCCAAATAAACAGACTTCATTTGTGGTGTGTTGGCTCTCTCTAGTGGTATGCCGGGAGTGGTACAGCCTGTGTACCCTTATTTGGATTACCGTAATGATGACAATTTCAGCGGTGCGCACAGCGTCGCTGCTTTCAGGAGCCCTTGGAATTTTTAAGGTTGCGCAAATCATTCAAAAGTTACGGTAATGCTTGGTGGAAAACTCAATATCCCACAATTCATATGCACGCCTCTACAGAGTGAACAATGGCGGCCACCACTTCGTTTTATATGTCTTTTATTCGTGTTTCTAGGTCACAAAATAAGCTTTTAAGATATTTTCAGGCGAGAATGTAGGTGTGTAAACTTCAAATATCTGCTTGTTTTATCAAGACATCCCATATTTAGCGACAGTGCTCTGACTACGTCGGTCCTGCCTGACAGCTAGCCGGCTACCTAGCTGGCTACCTAGCTAACTGCCGCGCTTGGCTGCAAATGGATAGCGAGGGACTCTCTCTGTCGTTTCACCTCCTGGTCTCTCGCAAATGCTCGCATAGAATCGGAGTTACAGCTGGATGTGGAAAAAATAACTGAGTTGTTTGGTGGTGGAGCTACAACAGAGGGCAGCTACCCACGGTGTGTGACAGAAAGGACATGCCGCCAACGAGACATATGAGGCCGGGCAGGCGATTGCTAAGCGGTGGTCAATCATGGATCAGGAAAGCGAAGGCAGGAGCGTGAGGTGAACTGAATTTCAGGTAAAGTTATGAACTGCACTCTATTTGGGTCAGATATAAACCGAGTTTAGGTGTAGTTTATTTAGCAGCAGTTCTCTTATGTGTTGCTGATAGCCGGCTAGCTAGCTAGCGCCGCCGCTAGCATAGTTAGCTCGCGCCGCTAGCAACCCTTCGTGAAAAAGCACCCAGGCTTGGCTTATATTGAGGCGGGTGAAACTCGTGTCAGCACCGGTCGCTCTCTATTTGGGTCAGATATAAACCGAGTTTAGGTGTAGTTTATTTAGCAGCAGTTCTCTTATGTGTTGCTGATAGCCGGCTAGCTAGCTAGCGCCGCTAGCATAGTTAGCTCAGCGCCGCTAGCAACCCTTCGTGAAAAAGCACCCAGGCTTGGCTTATATTGAGGCGGGTGAAACTCGTGTCAGCACCGGTCGCTCTCTATTTGGGTCAGATATAAACCGAGTTTAGGTGTAATTTATTTTCGTTGACCTTTACAATCGTAATGCCACGGGAGTTTATATACAGCTGTGTGCGTGCTAAGTTACTGACGTTGGACTTTATTTTATTCATTAGGGTTAGTTCATAGAGTTGCCGTGCCGTACAAACGGAATCGTCCCACATTCAGAGAAAACATGATTTATTCTGTCGTTACGAAGCCTCCCCTGTCATTCTCTCGCGTGTTGAAACGTCAATCATGAAACTGATCAATGATCGGCTGTTCGCTCTTATTTATCGCGCTAAACAACAGCAGCACGTTTAAGCTTGATCAGCTGTTGTTAGAATTCTTTTGATTTTAATTTCTAGTATCAGCTGATGTTTGCTGGAGCATGAAGATGAAATCAGGAGATGTCCTTACTGAATCATCAGAGCTGAACTGGTGATGGAGAAACAGGTTTACACTTTAGGTGACATGAATGAGTTGAAGGAAGTTATGAGTTGTTTCTGAGAGACAAAGACCAAGCTCCTTTTTGTGTAGCTGACAGCTGGTAACTGTGCAGGGGCGGATCTAGCAAAGCTTTTTAGGGGGGAAGCTAGGGCATTAACAGAGAAAGGTGGACACAAAGATATACTTTTCTTTCTTACTCTCATATAAAATATTTAGCTTTTATTAAATAGTTATCTGAATCTCACAACCAAAGTTTGTATAATAATACACAGGATTGGCTGTAGACCATTGTTCATAATTCAGAACACTGTGTAAAAATAACAAAAAACAAAAAGTGAATGCATGTGTGAAAAGTGGTCTATAATGTAATGCTTCAAAGTGTGTTCATGCAAACATTGTCGGGTCTGCCGTGGTACAATGGGACTTCTGCTCATGAACCTGTGTGCACAGCGTCTGCAAATCGGCGCTGTACAAAGTAACTTCATCTTTACACAAAACTGTAAGCTGTCATCTGTGAAGCGTGAGCGGTGTTTGTTTTTACCATAGTTCATGGTGGAGAATGGCTGCTCTTCTGAGTTTTGCTCTCTGTAGCCGTATGAATGGCAAACTACAGTGATTAGCAGCGGCATAGGCACACATAAAATTTCTTCTGAAATTTTCGCTTTCTAGTTTTCATTACAACTTATAAAGCAGCTCAACACTGGTTAACTAGTGCTATCCAAAGTACAAAACAATGCATGTAAAAAGGAATTAGTCTTAAATTAGTGATGGATCAAACAATAATGAACCGTTGGTGCGTGTTTCTGACACTAAGAGTGTCAGACAGTCTAGCCTTCAGATTTGCGTCACCGCTGTCTTAGTGGAGTTTAATAAACTCAGCCGTCTAGTCTTTGCTATCTAAAATATAACAGGACACTGTCGTAAATTCTCGACCATCTCACACTTCTGTTTAATCCATTTTCTGTTTGACGTTTATTCAGCTGAAAACCCCAGGACTTATCCGAGGGATTAATAAAGTTTTATTTAATCTAATCTAATAACTTTGATCTCAGCCAAACCGATTTGCTCCACAACAAATAAAACACTGAAAAAAGCCAAACAATAAAATTTTATCTGAGAGACTTATATATTATGTTTAACCTGAGCAGTGAAAGACTGCAGGGGTCTGAAAACGATGAAGCTGGGCTGTTTGAGCTGTTTGACTTCATCTTTTTGGCAAAAAAACACTACAACAGAACTACCGAGAAAAAGGACATATTCGGCAGTGTGGGATTTTTTGATCTCATGATGTCAAATAAGGTCAGTGTTTTTCCTTTCCTGTTGTTGCTTTTGCTCAGTCATCTATGTACAGTTATCTATGTCATCTATGTACAAAAGGCCCCGTAGTTTTATTCTGTTCAGCGGTTAGTTTCACAGGTAGTTTTGTAGAGTGGCCAGTAGAGGTCACCCACCGCTTTGTATGAGAGACTATGGGCAGGGAGAAACGTGGGCAAGGCACCTGAGCGTTTCTGCTCCAGATTACCGGCAGAGAGGGTCATTCCTTGAGAAGTGTGCGTTAATGATCAAAGTAAGTTTGTGATGTGTGAGTATGTGATGATAACATGTGTTTAGGACTGTGTCTGAGGTTAATGGGGAACTCACTATGTTTCTGTCTGTGCTGCTAACGGGAGCTAAGCTAACTCTCCTGCTGTGTGGCTGGGTATAATTGTGTATGTGTTAGCTCTCTCAGTGGGTCTGTACGTGAGTCATGGGTAATATATGGCCTATAGTGTTTAAAGGGGATGTTAGTTTATTTCCTACTTGTGTTTATGTTGATGTACTCTTGAGTTATTGATGTGAACACCTTAGTAATGTAGTATTTTCTTTCTGTTCCACACACCACACCCACACACGCACCCGTGCACCTAAACCTGTATGCAATACCTGCTCCTCTAAAAATATCCCTGTTTCCTTCAACTGTGTGAAGTCAATGTAAGAGTCTGCACTATCCTCGGTGTCTTCATTGTCTCCCTCCTGAACATTCATCCGGGCCTGGAGCAGTGTTCTGGCGGACACTCGGGGGAGTGGTAGCTGCAAATCTGAACTAGCACCTTACAGTCCTCCTCCTCCAAGCTATCTACCCAACAATCTGAGTTAAATATGTTCCAGTTTCGTTCTTCATTTAAATCTTTGTTTTTTATTTGAGATGAATGTTATTATTTTTTTTCTGTAGGTAAATGTGTCTTGTGCCCTACATTAAAAGTACATGAGCACTCCACTGTCAGGAGCACTTTTACTTCATAAACACAACTTTCACCTTTTATGTAGTATTTTTCACTTACTTACTTAGATTATGATTAGTCAGTCGTAACATGTTGTTATAATGAAATTAACTGAAATACATACACTACCTTTCATTCAGTTATAACTTTATCATAAGCTGGTTATGTAGCTGGTTATGTTCAGTCTTTATCCAGGTTATCTGCAGTGATTTTTTTAATCCAGCAGATGTCGCTCTTGAGTGTCACACCAACACAGTGTGGACACAGAAAAGTGAATGTCCCACACTCTCCAAGACATCATCTACTCATCACTGTGTCAACTAGGTTAGTGTCACATGAAGGTTAACTATAATCTTCATGGGACACAGCCGTGAGGGAGAACACAACAAAGAGCAAGAGAAGACTGAGACAACATGCACACACAGGATAACATGCGGGAGCACAGCTGGGCCAATCACAAATGATGAGACACAGGAAGTAAAACTAGACACAGGAAGTAGAAGTAGAAAGATAATAAAGTTAGAACATCAATCATTTCTTAGAACAAAAATGAAACAACTCAAAATCCTGTTTCAAAGACTATGGGTTCAAAATGTGGTCATAAATATTTTGTACTTGTAAATCAGGATTTGTATGTGTAAAAAAGATTTGTGTGTGTGTAAAAAAGATTTGTATGTGTAAAAAAGATTTGTGTGTGTGTAAAAAAGATTTGTATGTGTAAAAAGAATTTGTGTGTGCGTAAAAAAACCCCTGCAAGTACGAATTTTGACCCTATTTTTCTTCCTTTCATCTGATTGGTCAATGTTATGTCAATCACAAATGTAACAATCCAATCAGAGAACAGATGGGTTTGGCTGTCGGAGGGGTGCTTTATGGAGCTTCAGGTCCTTGAAGGGAATAAATGCCCTTTTACATGCCAACCCAGGGTTTTCCTTCATAAGATAAGATAATCACCACGAAGGAAAACAGTCTGTGGTCGTCCGACTTTGGTGATTTTAGATTTTTGTGTCACAGGTCTACGTGTTTAATACAGGGACTTCCACAGGATTTTCAACAGCGCTGCGAACCAGGGGGGGCAGTGTTTTGGAAATGACAGTCTTCACTACAAAGCTTTCTTCGTTATGAATTAGCATACATGTTTTTATTGAACATTTGAAGAACTAGCAAAATAAACAGAAACTCTTGTAGAGGACATAAAGTCAGAGATAGAAACGACAAGGAGCAGGTGCATCTAGTGCAGGTAGAGCTGCTGCAAAAACCCACAGAGTTCAGCAGCCAGCGCAACAAATTCTGGATCCTTTGCTTTTAGTTAGCATTAGCAGCACATCCTGTGTCCGATGTGAAAGGACCTTTATGCTGCGCACTGTGACTCACAGCAATGGTCCCGGGTCAGCCCTGACTTTGTGTTAAACTAATCCTAAAGTAATAATGGTATTTCTAACCACTGACATACCACAACTTTATCCTTTCAACAGCTGCGGACCTAGCTGCCATCGCATATTTATATAGAGATCCTCCAGCTTCAAACTGTATTACCCTTCAAGGACCTGCAGTTCAAAAAAGTGCCCCTCCGACAGCCAAACCCATCTGTTCTCTGATTGGATTGTTACATTTGTGATTGACATGACATTGACCAATCAGATGACAGGAAGAAAAATAGGGTCAAAATTCGTACTTGTAACTTGCAGGGGTTTTTTTTGTCTAAGTCCACACACAAATCTTTTTTACGCACACACAAATCCTGATTTACAAGTACAAAATATTTATGACCATATTTTGAGCCCATAAAAGACCCAAAACAGTGATACAGGTGGTGTTAGTGGAAAGCATTTGATTTACTATTGGCTGATTTCACCTGTCAAAACACCTCATATGAACTGAATTCAAGAAAAGCTGTCACACACAGAGTGGACCTGTTTTCTTTTAAACAAATTCATTTCCTTTAACCCCTTTTATACGTGATCAAATGTAAGTTGAATGGTTTTGCTGACCAGACACATATGAGACACATCTCTAAAATAGGATGTCAAAGTGAAAAAAGTCAGCTGTTTCAGCTTCGTGGTACAGCGTAGAGATCAGCCACAGAACTTTCTGTTCTCTATTTTTTTTTAAATTGTTTCTGTTGTTTAAACCTTCAGTAGGTTCCTTTTGACCTACGGAGAAAACAGATGGATTATACCAACCTCACACTTTTTATCTTTATATGGATTTTTGTTCCATCCTGATGATCAGAAGAGTGTTTGAGGATTTAATAGATCTCTTAAAAAAACCAGTAAGTGTTTGCTGTCTTTTTCTAAAAGTATTTTCTTTTTTTTAGGTACAAAGTTACAGTTTGGTTAACATCCACCCACAAAAATGTTTTAACACAAAAACTGTTTCATAAAAGACTGAGACTTCATTTAAAATGTCATTTCTAGTGGATGTTAACCCTGTAAAACCTGAAACATGGAATTATTTCTAGAAAATTCAAATTTTATTGGTCAATCACACCAACACCACCAACATGAATCTGTAAAGTGTGTTTGAACTGTTAAGTTTGACCGAGCGGCTGAACGACAGATCTGTTCTAACAGTCAGTGACTTTCAGCTTTATTTTAAACCTTAAATTGAATCTTGTGTCGTCAGGTTTAAACTCAGGTTCAGTTATTGAGTGAAAATACCAACAGACTCAGAGATTTAGGACAAACTAAGAGTCAGATCAGCAGAAACAGAGAACACGGACATGTCTGCTGTAACTGCGTCACTCTGCTCCACGCTGATGGTTGTCGTGTTGTCATATTGATTCAGGATTTCTGTTTGTGATGAGGAAACGAGAATCAAACTGTCAGAAACAAAATGCACTTTTGCTTCAAAGACTGTAACACAAACTGTTTATACATGACGACACATGAGAGGTTCTGATTTTGTTCTGTGGAGATCGTTCAAGAACTGAACACTAAAACTTTTCCACTTCGCCTCGTTTGCTCGGACGCACTTATTTCCGCTTGTCCTCAGTCCAACCCTTCTATACGTCAATCTAACGCGACATCTTCAACAAACACGGAAGAGTTTGAACCGCAGCTTTAGCTTTATTTAAACCTTAAATTTAATCTGATGTAGTCAGGTTTAAACTCAGTTTCAGTTATTCAGTGAAAACACCAACAGACTCAGACATTTAGGACAAACTAAGAGTCAGATCAGCAGAAACAGAGAACACGGACATGTCTGCTGTAATTGCGTCACTCTGCTCCACGCTGATGGTTGCCGTCTTTGTCTCTGCAGGTGAGATTTAACTGTTAGAAACTAAACTTAGTATCACTCTGGTTAAATTAGTAATAATATTTCTCAAAGGATTATTTTCATATTTATTCAGTTTGTCTGTTTTTATGAAGTTGACACAAGGCTTGGTAGCTTCTATGTAGAGTTAACATCTGTGGCGGTGATCCAGCTGTGACAGATACAAAGAGTGTGTGTTGTAGTTTCAGGAGTCAGTATACATCTACAAAGCTTTTTGTTTAAAGCTTGTTGTTGTAGAACCTTTGAACACAGAAATAGTTATGTTTTGCTCTCCACACACACTGCTCACAGACACACAACAACAACCAGGAAGCAGCTTCACCTCTGATCACACACACACTCAACTCTACTCACTCACCTGGAGGATCAACACTCAGGTAGTTGTGTTGGTTGTAACTAAATTTAGTGGTGAAAAATAAAATGTCCCTATAGTCAGCCTCAGTAGCGAGGGATCTGGCTGAATGAGTCTCCACCACTGTTGCGTCTGTTCAGATGCAACTTTGCATTTTTCAGCCTCTTTCTACTTGTGCTGAACTTCAGCCTCTATTGTGCTGATGACGCTGTGGAGTTTGAGATGTAGCTCTTAGGTTTCTTGCAATTTCTCTGAGTGTTGCACACTTGTGAATAATCTTTCTCTCTGTAGAATGATGAAGATCGAATTATATGAAAATGGTTTTATAAACCTTCTCACTGATGAGCAGAAACCATTGTTTCTCATGGCTGATGTCCTTCTACTGACTGAAACTGCCCACAAACACTTTCTGTGTTTCCTGATATTTGTTGAGCTGTTTGAAACACTGAATTTTAAATTCAGTTCTTAAAGAATAAAAATGACTCAATCATTTATGAATTATTCCCCATGATGTTGGATACTTGGTACAGTCCACTCAGCACTTCCTGTATTTAGGTTTTCTGTTTTCTAAAGACAGTGTTTTGGTCAATAGATGCTCAGCAGCAGTAAACAAAAATACTTTTATATAGTTTTGTACAGTAAGTTTTGTAATATGCTGTTCTTTTGTAAATGTTAATAGTAAATATTGTGTGTGTATGTTTTTGATTGGCTGCTGTAGGATTTTGACCTTTAACCTCTCTGCTCTGTCTTGTTTCCTCTTTCAGACCAGAAAAACATCACAGCTGAGTCTGGACAGGACGTCACTCTGACATGTCGAGCTCCAAACAACAACATCATAGTTGTAGAGTGGAGCAGAGCTGACCTGGGAGATGAATATGTGCTTCTGTACCGGGATGATCACCTTCACTCAGACAACCAGCATCCATCTTTTAAGAACCGGGTGGATCTGCAGGACAGACAGATGAAGGATGGAGACGTGTCTTTAATTCTGAACAATGTAACGATTAATGACACTGGAACATACAAGTGCCGTGTCTTAATGGAAGAAACACAATCATGGGAGCTCATCAGCATCTACCTGAGAGTCGATCCTCCAGGTGAGTGAGTAGAGTTGAGTGTGTGTGATCAGAGATGAAGCTGCTTCCTGGTTGCTGTTTTATTTTTTCTAAGCATCTCACAGTTGTTTCTCATTTCTAGGAAAACAAGGAGGACACACAGAGGATGGAGGGAAGGAAGATGGATCTGTTGCATTGATAGTTGGTGTCTGTATTCCTGCTGTGCTTCTTGTTGGTGCTGTTGTTTTTTTGATCTACAGAAAACATAAACAACAGCAGAGTCAGAATTCATACCAGCCCCCTGTTGAGCTGCAGCCTGTGTGAAATGTCTCAGAGTTTTTTCCACATAAACTCAACAGTGTTGTCAGTGAAGATTCAGGTACAGACAGATGATCTGATCATCCAGCAGACAGACATCAAACACGTCCAGAGTTGGTTTGATGATAAATTTCTCTGATTATCATCAAACCTGCTCAGACTGTGTCAGTGTGTCTCTGTGCTGTCTGTCAGAGACTCTGTGAACTACAGTGTTTGCTCATCTTTACAGTTTTTGTGGGATTTGTTGATGGGAATGTTTTTTTGGCTTCCAGATGCTCAACTTATTGGTACTTTTCTGTAGCATATTTTTTTCATATTTATGTCCTGTATTTTGGATTTGTATTTTCAAGCAAAAAAAATTGTCAAATGTTGATAGAGATAAAAAAATAAATAAAAATAACTTCAGCCTGTGAACACAAAATATTCAGTTTGTGAGTTCCTTTATATACCTCATATTAAAACAAATTCAAGTCTCACAGAGATGAAAAAAACCTGCAGTGTATACTGTAAGGATAGTTGAACACAGTCAGTCATTAGCTGGCTTGACAAACCTACATTAAAACTCCAGCTGCAGATAACTGGTATCAGAAAGCTGGTTATCGATCTGTGTTCAGCTGGGCTTTCTGCTCAGACTCTTGTCTGCACTCACACTGAAAGGAGTGTTTTGCAAGTCATGTGACCCTTTTTCCACACAATCACAGTTGTAGAGTGGAGCAGAGCTGACCTGGGAGATGATCAGATGGTGATGAGAAATATTTTAACCACTGAGCACACTCTCAGTGCTGCTGTTTATTTCTCAGCACATTAGAGCTGTGGATCTTTACACTGGAGCCCTTTAAACATTAAACTTTATGTCCCACAGCCTGATAACAGAGATGTGTAAATCACTTCAGTTTGTCTCAAATCAAAGTGAAATTAGTTTTATTGATTGAACAGCTTTACCTGGTGTTTGTTCTGTGTTCTAGTAACTGCAATTTTTCTGTATATGAGACTTGACAGCAGATTAGAATCAAGCACAAGAATATTTATACATTCTCTAACTAACATATGCACATGTCCATAACATTAAGACCCACAGCTGGAGCTTTGTTTAGTGGTATATAGTGTGAGTACAAGAAAACAATTATTACAATATGATGTGTTAACTTTGCTTAGATGAGGGTTGATGTTTCAAGTACAGTTTGCTGATGCTTGTACCTGAATTTAATAAACGCTCATAACTGTCATAACTTAGAAGTAGGTTTGCAGGAGACTCTTCACATGCTTGTCTGTAAATGTAAGACAACAAGAGGCCAATGACCCAGTGGATGCAGAGTGGGGGTCTCAGTGCTTGTAATATGTTAACTGTTAACATATGTTCAGATGGTGGTAAATTATTGGGTTTTTTTGTTTGTTTTATGTGGTTTTGTTCATTACTAACACTGGTGAGTGTAATCACATTACTGTTACTGTAATCACATTACTGTCATTTTATTATTGACAAAATATTAAAGAAATGTTGATCTGTTTATATCAATGTTAGTCTTTAAAGTCAAACATCTCCCTCTAGTGGCCATAAATAAACTATGTGGGAGGAAATACATTTATTCATTAACCAAACTACAAGATGTTGACACAAGGGGACAACTGATGTCTCCATTAAACAGATGGATAATTGTTGGCATTCCTGGAGTGGCTTCATCTCAGGAGGTAGAGCAGATCATCCACTAATTATAAAGCTTGTGAACTGATCCCTTGCTGCTCCACTCTGCATGCCAAATATCCTTGGACAACATACAAAACCTAAGTTGCTGTCTGACGCATCCATCAGTTTGAATGTTAGACAGAAAGCACTTAAGAGAGGAAAATTGTGGCATATAAGTACATTTAAATATTTACCAAAAAAACTCAGATTATATTGAAAAACTACTCAATGATACATTTTTTAGCTTTTCTAGATAAAAGCTTCATGTTTAAATGTTTTTTAAGTTGTCTTTTCACAAAGAAAAAACGTAGCCCTCCACCTCTGTGTTTGAAGCAAAAGAAAAGCTGGTGCTCAGAGGAAGAGGGCGGGCTTTACTTGGCACGATGCTGTCATTCACATCCTACATCGTTCCCTCTCTCACCTGGAGACCGCTGGGAGCACTGTGAGAATCATGGTCTTTGATTTCTCCAGTGCCTTCAACACTATTCTTCCCGCAGTCCTGAAGGACAAGCAGGAGTAGACCATCAATGCACTACATGGATTCTGGACCCCCTCACCGACCGACCACAGTATGTGAGGACCAGAGATGGGCAGTAACGCGTTACGTGTAACGTGTTACTGTAATCTGATTACTTTTTTCAAGTAACGAGTAAAGTAAGGGATTACTATTGCAAAAACGGTAATTAGATTACCGTTACTTTCCTGTAGGAACGCTGCGTTACTGCGTTACTGAAACCGTGATTTTTGCAAGAATGTCTCATGACAGTGGCGTGGCGCGAGTGCGGCGTTCGTGACAACAGCTGTTCACAGATCAACAATGGATAATATATCGAAAAGCGGAGAGAGTATGAGTGCAGCGTTTAAAGCGTGGAAGTACTGACCTTACTTTGAGTTTGATTCCATAAAAGTGACAAAAACATTAGTGTCCACTGTTCACTGCGTGGGAAGAAAACTTCTTTTAAACCCCTAAACTTCCAAGCAAGCACCGAGTGCGCTTCTGACGTAATGTGAAATTCACAGAGAAACTCATGGATTCTTCCACTGACCGCCGCGGCACACCTGCACCAGGGTAAACCTCCGCCTACCCCAGTCCTGCTTTACAGGTGAAAATAGAGCAACAGGACCGCTAGTCTTTGATTTTATTTATTTTCTGCTGTGTTTTACTTGCATCTATTTGAAAGAGTGAGTGTAAACACAAAAAAATATTTTATTTTATGTGCTGGAATGTGCAGAAAATAGGTTTAAATGTTAAACACATTTCTTCCAGTCAGAGAATGTTGCATATAATTTAATTTTTGCCTGATGCATAAAGTTAAAAGATTAAAACTAATAAAACAAGTTTTAAAAAGAGACGTTTCCATTTGATTACATTTTGTATGATGGATTATGCAGAAAAAGTAGAATTGGGCTGAAAGATTTATCGCTTTATCACCTATTCAGGTTGTAAATCGTGTTTTTAAAAAGTAACTAAGTAACTAAGTAATTAATTACTTTTGAAAATAAGTAATCAGTAAAGTAACGGGATTACTTTTTGGGGGAAGTAATCAGTAATTAGTTACTGATTACTTTTTTCAAGTAACTTGACCAACACTGGTGAGGACTCAGGGCTGTGTATCGGACAGGGTCATCTGCAGTACGGGGGCCCCACAGGGAACGGTTCTGGCTCCGTTCCTCTTCACCATCTACACTGCAGACTTCTCCCACAACTCCACCCAGTGCTTCCTGCAGAAGTTCTCTGATGACTCTGCAGTAGTCGGCCTCATCACTGATGGGGACGACAAGGAGTACAGAGACTTTGTGGACTGGTGCCAGCTGAACTACCTCCAGATCAACACTAATAAAACCAAGGAGCTGGTGGTAGACTTCCAGTGTGGTGAGTGAGGGAGAATGGTGGCTAAGCTGTCATCCCTGAGCAGCTCCTTCAGTGGCTGCAGCACCCTACTGGTGTTGGCCAGAGGGGCCGATGGTGCAATATGGCAGCCTCGCTTCTGTCAGTCTGCCCCAGCTGTGGCTACCACTGTAACTTGCCTTCACCAGTGTGTGAATGTTAGAGTGAACGAATTGTAAAGCGCTTTGGGTGCCTAAAAAAGTGCTATATAAATGCAATCTATTATTATCATGAAGAGCATTTCTTTAAACTCCGACAGATCAAAGACTGCTATCATATTTACTAAACATGAATATATACTTAATAATTATTGTAAATTTAACTAATTTCCTGCAGCATTATTCAGTTTTCCTTTTAGCATTTAGTCTTTCATATTTATGACACCAGCATCTTAAGTTCCTTCTGTCTCACTAAATTCTGAATTTACTTTTTATAAAGTTAATAATTTAATAGTTTGCATGACACCCTGTTAGTTTGATCAGTTAACATGTGAACTGATCAAAATTAGACTTCTTTAATGTTATTTAATATTCTGTGCAATTAACTAACATTCAGTTCCTCACAGCTTCATTCAGCTGCTCTGAGGAACTGAATGTTAACCATTCAGTTCCTCCTTTGTCAGGTCTGTTTATCTCACATTTAACTTCATGTTAAACTATTTTAACATGATGTTAAAATAACCTGAACAGTAACTGAAAACACTCTGAATGTTTTATATAAAGATTTGTGAGTGGCAGCAGTTTCAGGTCTGTTATCAGCTGTTCTGTCTGCAGTGACGTCCTCTGTGTGTGTTTTACTGTGCAGAGACTGATCCAGCTGCAGTTTACTCAGCAGTGAGAACTGAAGACGTCACTTATGGAAAAATCATCAAAGACAAGAACAAACGATCAAAGACGAGAGGTAAAGCTGCTCTTCTTCACCTCTGGATTAAAGCATTGTTAGATTTGTATTGTTGATTGTCATTTATGCTTAGAAATATCTACTCATATATGCTTAGAGTTTTATAATCAATGTCATTTTGTTAGAGGTTTGATCTTTAATAGTCTGCAAAGACTTTGTGTGGGTTCCAGAGTGATCTGGCATTCACACCCACATCCTGGGAGCATGGGAGAGGTCGTACCTTCTGTTATTGTTTTATGGTAGGATAAACGTATCTATGTCTGTTTTAGGCTAAGTGCCTTTTGTTTAGATGAACTGCTGGACTTCCAGGCCAGCAGGTTTAGGGAAGTCATTTATGCGGTAACACTCTGACCACACACACACACACACACACACACACACACACACACACACACATACATACAAGCAAAGGGACGGCGTTTGTCCAGTTCTCTCCCGTGCACGTGAAACATAAAGAACTTTGCCTACTCGGGTCTTGCTTTGCTGTGTAATTACATTGTCTTCAACGTTCCAGCAAATAGTTTTAAGCTACAAACCTATCAAGCATCCTGAGGATGGTCATGTGATCTGTAACACTGGAGCAGTTCTTTGTCTTTTATTTGTGCCTTAAAGGTTGCACAACTAAAAGGATGAATTTATACATATATATATATATATATATATGTATAAAGAAGGCTGAACAGACCAAACAATGTTTTCAGCCTCTCAAACTGTTCTTTAATGCAGTTTTACAACCTTTTATTTTAATTTCTGCAAACAGAATTGAGTAAAACCACAGCAGAAACTTCCTGTTGTTGGCTGCTCTCAGCCTGAAACTCTGCCCATTCAGATTTTATGAATGTGTAGCTGGCTGCAGTCGTATGAGTAGAAAGTATGGAGCAGGGGGCTCAGCACAGAGCTGTAGACATCTGAGGGGATACTCTAACCCTCTGAGTGCATCCTGATGGGAAGTCGTTCATACAAAGTAGTTTCTACACCTGTGTGTGTGTGTGTGTGTGTGTGTGTGTGTGTGTGTGTGTGTGTGTTTTACTGTGCAGAGACTGATCCAGCTGCAGTCGACTCAGCAGTGAGAACTGACGTCACTTATGGACAAATAGTCATCAAACCAAAGAAGAGCAGAGGTACAGCTGCTACTTATTATTAATGCAAGTTTCAGGCATTAAGCTAAGCAAAGTGAATCATGTTGAGACTCATCTCTGTCAGAAAGAAGCTGTTTTTATAAAAAAGTTTCTTTTTCTTCTTTAAAGGAGATCTGGGCAGCAGAATGTACAGTATACATTAATACAGGCTCTGATGATTACAAATGACTAAAACATCTGGTTTCACAAAGACGATGAGCTAAGATGCTGCACCGAGGCCCAGTATCAGATAAAGAAGGATTATTTCAAATATGAATCATGCAGAGCTGCTGTAGAGTTCAAGGGTAAAACATGGAGCTGGAAATGAGCAGAAAAGGTCGACTTAAGTTCCACTTAATTAAGCCTGCTGCTGTTAGATAGCACATAAAAATAAAATTCTCTAATAATAAAACAGAAGCTTTGCTTAAATATGAGAGCGATGCTGGAAGCAGCAAGTCATTGACCTTTTAAAATGTGATTTAATGCAGTTGACTGACAAATTGTTACAGCTTTGTGGGTTCCAGGCTCAAGTTCTGTGAAACTTTTTTTTATGTATTTATTAAAAACACAAACAAACCCTAATTGAACAGGATTTCAGCTTCAGTGAAAAATCACTGATGTTTTTCTGTTATCTTTGAAATTTTACAATTACATCGTGAATGGGGAGAAAAACCTGCTGCTGTCACCACCTGGTCATCCTTTGACAGTTTTTTTTTAAGTCATTGCTCCTGACGAAGGTCTCAGTGTCACACTCAGTATAAATCTGCTGCCATCTACTGGTAACACTGAGTGTTACAGCAGAGCAGCTGCTTTATGCAAGAAAAAAAGAACAAACCAGTTACTCTGCCATCCAGAGGAAATACTGTGAAGCATGTTTAAGAGATTTTTCTGAAACCACTGAACATAAAAAGTTAAAAATAACAACTGATGTGATATGATTGGCTTTAAACCAAGTTTACTTTTGGAGAATTTTTTAAACAACAAGTTCATGTTTGACTTAATTCACTTTGCAAACATTTAATTTCTCTTTCACGATGTTTATTCCTTCTTATTTAAACTTCCAGCCTTTTGTGTGACCTGCATTAAACCTCAGCTCACAAAATAACCAACAGGGGGCGATGATGAGTTGACCTCATGGGCCAAAAGGTCACATTGATGATGAAAGCGCTCCAATGCAACACTTTTTCATCTGTTCAGATCCAAAATCACTACTCAGTGTTGTGTAATGATTCTTCATCCCCAGCAGACGAGAGAAACGCTGTAACAAGAAGGTTTTAGCGTCTGTGTCAGTTTCACTTCCTCCTTCCTGTGACAGTGTGAGGCCTGCATCAGCACCACACTGCAGCAGCAATGACTGATAACACAAACACTCAGACAAACATCCTCAGCAGCCTGATAACACAGTGTGAAACTACCCACAACTGTGAAACAATCAGTTTTTCTTCCTTATTGTTTCATAAAACCACAGAAAGATTATGAAACAACCTCCGTCTGAGGAGTGACACACCGAGACCCGAAACATCAGAGCTGTGAAATGTAGAGAAAGGGAATTCCCAACATTCACTGAAGGGGTTAAATCTGTAGATGGTGCAGGAGGAGAAGCTGGAGATGACTCATATGTAGCCGACACAGCGATGAAACAGACCTCCTGTGATACTGTGGACAAAGACTACGAGCAGCAGCTGTGAGGAGCATCACCTGCAGGTGGAGATGATCTCAGTGCTGACACACTGTATGATGCTGTGTGCTGAGCTCTTCATGGACTGACAGAGGACCAGGGTATGGAACTGGTTCCTGACCAGCTTCAGCCTGTGTCCACCAACAGAGTATGTTAGTTCAGTATTTGAGCGTTTATGACCCAGAGCTCATCTTCAGGCTCAGACACACATTTTCAAAACATTTTAAACAA
Organism: Oreochromis aureus; assembly: GCF_013358895.1. Taxonomy (NCBI): domain Eukaryota; kingdom Metazoa; phylum Chordata; class Actinopteri; order Cichliformes; family Cichlidae; genus Oreochromis; species Oreochromis aureus. The sequence goes on along the minus strand of NC_052944.1, from coordinate 75,289,201 downwards.
AACAATAAAAAGCAAACAACACTCAAAAGTCAAATATATTTAAACCAACAACAAAATATGAAAGAGTGATGATCTGCTTGTATCTATGTCATTATGTAAAGTCCAACATCTCCCTCTAGTGGTCATATATAAACCATGTGTGAGGATGGTGTTAACTATATTCCAGCTATCACAGGTTAACAGGCCGGATAAACTCTGCACATGTCTCCTATCAGTCTTGTGTCTAACACAGACACACAAACATTCACAGGTTAATCTAACTGCCTGACTGTGGACTGTGGGAGAATCAGAGTGCCCAGAAACAACCATGCAGACCCCACACAGAAAGATGGAGGCTGGATTCAAACCCAGCACCTTCTTCCAGTCAGACAACAGCATCACCATGCTGCCCCAGGGGGACGCCCACTAAATGAACATGGTTGTAGTTTGTTTCATTAACTAAGCTACAACACTGACAGCAGACTGAAGTGGAGTCGATGTTTTAAATGATATTGTTGAATTGATTTGTTGTGAATGAACTTATAAATGTCAGGATGTGCTTTATCTCAACTCAAATATCATGTAATCGTCTCAGTTAACCTCAAATTATGTCCAAACAATGCTGGGTTAGGGTTATGCTGCTGGTTTTTTAACTTTTGAAAGCACAAAATGTTTTATGTGTTTCTGTGTGTTACACTTAAAAAAGCAACTTAATTTTATATGTTTTGCAACAAAAGAGGAACTACAGAGTGTCTAAGTTCATATTCTGGAATAAATTTATCACATGAATCATTAAGAGGTTAGAAATCCACCAATGACTCTGTACAAATAGAGGAAGAAACAGACTCAGAGGAAGAGGGCGGGCTTTACTTGGTGTCAGTGAGAGAAATGAAAAGAAGCTGAAATGAGTGAGAAGGACGATGAAGGAAACATCTGTGCTGTGTCTGCTCTGTAAGTAGAATCTCTGTGTTTGTTTGAATTCTTGTACTTTGACTGTCTGCTCTCCTGATAACTGATGATGGAGGAGAAGACATGAAAAACATCATTTTCTTTATATCTCCACAGTTCAGTCAGTGCACCTACAGTGACAATAATGATGGTTTAAAGAGATGTTTAGATAAAAAGGAGCAGAGACTGATAAAATATGTTTTCTCAGACAGAAAATTTGGCGTATGAGTTTTATCGGGGACTCAAACTTTGCCTGAAATGTGGATGTGATTGTGTGATTATTGTTATTGTGTTGTATACATTGTTATCCCATCATTGGACGTTAGTGACATTTTACATTTCAACACTGCTGCTCAGCCAGTGACAGCTGCATCTCTGCAGACACAAAGAAAAATTAGTTAAGAAGATGGATGATCTCAGACAAAACATTTCTTTTTTTATTGTTCAACCTCACACACTTTTCAGTCTTTTGCTGTGCAAACTGTACTTGAAACATGTTTCTGGCATCAAATAGAAAATGAGCAGATAAATCAGAGACGAGTTTGTGTGTTTGTCAGCTGTTTGTGTGGAGTTGTTCTTTATGTTCACCTCAAATCAACCTGAGTGTCATTTCTCTTTAGTTCTGATCTCACTGCTGAGCTGCACAACAAACCAAGGTCAGTAACCTTCTTCTGTCACAGTTTAAACCTGATAAACTCTGACAGGTTTTACACATTTGGATTCAAACTTTCAGTAAAGATCTCAAAGACGTGATCATCAGTTTTTCATTTTAACCCTCACAGCTCGTCTGACTGTGAGTCCCAGCAGCTCTCAGTTCTTTGAAGGAGACTTTGTGTCTCTGAGCTGTGAGGAGGACGACAGCTCTGCTGGATGGACTCTGAGGAGAAACACAAGCAAACAACAGAGGACTCAGTGTGGAGATGTGTGGGGAAAACCAGCTGGTTCTTCCTGTAACATCACTGTTTTCCTACTGGACAGTGGAGTTTACTGGTGTGAGTCCAGAGAGGGTCCCATCAGTAACATGGTTAACCTGACAGTCACTGGTAAGCTGAGTGTGTGGAGTTAGTGTTGATGAAGCTGTGTGTAAATGGATGAAATGCTGTAGTTTGTCTCTGTGTTGAGGTGGATCAGTGATCCTGCAGAGTCCTGTCCTCCCTGTGATGGAGGGAGATGACGTCACTCTGCTCTGTAAAACAAAGACCACTCCCTCCAACCTCCCAGCTGCTTTCTATAAAGATGGCTCCCTCATCAGGAAGCAGCCTACAGGTCACATGACCATCCAGCATGTTTCCAGGTCTGATGAAGGCCTCTACAAGTGTGACATCAGCGGTCATGGAGAGTCTCCATCCAGCTGGATCACTGTCACAGGTGACACACTCACCTGTCTGTGTTTCTGCAGCTTTCAACATTCAGAATAAGCTAATGATTATATGTTGTTCGTGTAAGGGAAACCTACAACCACATCTCCATCTACTCCCACACCTGTATCTACATCCACCTCTATCCCTACATCAGCGTCTCCTCCGCATCTTGTTCTTCATGTGTTAATCTCTGTTGGATCAGTCTGTGTTGTGGTTCTACTGGTGTTACTGGCTCTATTGGTGAGAAGAGATGTTGACCGGAAACCTGAAGGTGAGTTGTTTGTCAGTCTGTGTTACCTGCACTGCATTGAGATGGCAGCCAGTTGTTTTGAATTAAAATAGCTCATTTGAATAGTTTGATTTAAATGTGGCTCATCTGGCCCAGAGAACAGGTGTCAGAGCTGTAACTGCTCAGATGTGTTTGTTTGGTGGTTGGTTTCGGTGGACACACAAGTTGTCAAGAAATTGTAATGTTAAAGGTATGAAGAGAAAAAAAAATATCGTCATGTGTTTTTCTTTTATTCTCTCAGACTGGGTCTTAATGTGATGATTTGTCTTCATTAAATATATTTTTATTAACTCCTGCGCGTAAAACCAAAGCAGCAACTTCCTGTTGCTGAAAGTCAAATATAAAGTGAAGCAGGTGAGAGTTTGTGGGCTTGTGTTTCGTGTCAGTTGACTTGTGACATGATGAACACTGTGGAAACACAATATCTATCTGTCACCATCACTACAGCAGTTTCTGGACACTTGCAACACAGAAAAAAAATGTAACATACATTAACTGAAGCACTGTGTCTGGGATCTTACGTGGTTTCCAGTCTCAGCTGGAGAGTTTTGTTGGTTCTGGTTAGACTTCTCACTGCAGTGTGTGCTACTTTGGCTAATTACAGTTTTCATGTTGTGACAACATGTTTGCTTTGTGAAGTGTGTCTAATTGTATTGAAAGAAGATGGCAGCTTTGTGGACACCAGCTTCCTTTTTCACACAAAAGGCGGCGTTTCCTTTTATTCAGAGGTGTTAAAATGAGAGAAAGAAGGAAAAACCTGCTGCTCTCTGTAAAAAACGGTGTGACTTGTTTAGACATTACAAATAATAAAGAAAATGTGCAGATTTCATACCTGCTGTAATTTAAATGTGTTTTATTTTGCAGAGATTTCTACAGCTGTAGTTTACTCAGCAGTGAGAGCTGAAGACGTCAGTATTGGAGACAAAACCATCAGAAAGAGGAGTCCAAGGTACAACTGCTCTTTAACAGAGACGACCTGTTTCCACACATCATGCTAAGATAAGCTAAGCTAACCACATCACTGCTCAGTCTTCGAGCTCAGACTTGTGAGCTCTCTGTGACAAATGATTTCCTGTTAAGTTGTCTAGTTCATTTAAAGAAACATGAGCAGCAAGATGTGAGCTTCGTTAAATTCACCCCTGCTGGTCTTGAAACAATGCTGAACAACAACTATGATATTACGTTTTTATTAAGTTTTAATACATTTTTATACAACAAATATCATCACAGTAATAATAATAATAACATATAATCTCTGTGAGCCAAAAGCTCAGAAAGCAGAGTGCTCCAAACACTATCACAGTCTATTTGTATTTGTTGTTGTGTGTGAATGATGTCACAGAGGCAGGGTATCAATATGTCCAGCTCAACCATTAAAGCCCCACCCACATGCTGTTTAATCAACCAATCAGAAGAGAGTTTTGATTAAAGGGACAGGAGTGAACACAGTTTGCATCAGACAGAGGCTGCACTAAGGCCCCATGTAAAGAAGGATTATACTGAAGTGTGAATCATGCAAAGCTACTGTAGTAGAAAAGAAAAACATGCAACTGGAAATTGGCAGAAAAGGTCCACTTCAAATGTAGAAATACAGCATCTGTTATGTAATATAAGATTAAAAGATGATCAAGATCAAGATGTGATTGAAGTGCAAACTTTCAACTTTAGTATCGCATTCAGTGTTTAGGAATCAGTACAAGTGAGGTAGGCCATCAACAGTCTGAAGACAACCTGCACAAGAGCCAAAAGCCTCCATAAATGATATAAATGTCTTTCTTGGCCTTTTTGTGGGAAATGTAGTAACGGAGTAGAGAAGGTCGTGCAACAAGGTCTCTGAGTTGGTAAAAATAAGGTGAATTGCTGTGAATATCTTATATCAGAAGGTCAACCCCAACCAACATCTGAATTAGACTACAGTGTTATTTATATGGAAGCTCTGTGATTTGTATCTGAGCTGGTTCCCAGTAAAGTCTGAACTGGGACTGTGTGTGATGCAGAGAGGTGGAGATTGGAGGTGTTGATTGAACTACAAAGCTTGTAATCATGTTTCCTGTTGTTTGAACTGTGTGTGTTTGTGTTCAGACTTTAAACCAGAGCCAGACGTCGTCTACTCTTCACTGAAGTAGTCCACCAGTCCAACCACTGACGTCCAGCTGCTGGTCTCTAACTGGTCCCCCCAGCACCTCAGACCAGAGGACATCCACATTGAATTTTACAGAAAACCCATAGACCCATAGACTCAAAAATCGCATCATGGATTTTTAAAGTGTCCTTTAATAAGGAATCACAGCTTCACCGTTTTATAAAAATGTTTCATGTCTTAAAAAAATATACTTTTTATGTGTTATGTTTCTTTTGTAGAAGTGAAATGAGTCAAACAACTCAAAAAATACATACAACACATTTCAACTGGAATTTAAAAAATGTATTTTGCAGCAAATCCACAGTAGGAAAATAAACATGTGATTTGTATTTCTTTTTTTAATTTCTTAGCACTTATTCCCATGGCAAACGCCTTACTTTGAGGGTTTGTTCTGACTTGTTTTAAACACTGATGCTTCCTGATATATCTGGTTTCGTTATGATTGAATTATGATTATATTACTGTCAAATTTCAGACAAAGCTGCTGAAGATGATTCACATACACTGATATTAAAGTATCACACACCAACAGCAGACAGTCAAACAAAGCAGAAGTAATTTGGGGACCCCAGGGTGAAGTGTGAACCGTATGTTCACTTCATTCAAACATGGAGATTTGAATCTCTCTGTTTTAAATCTCCACTGCTTTTTCCAGCCTTAACATTTTTAGCAACATCATGTTTTTCTTTATTGCCAAGAGCGATTCAGTTTAGATGAAAGGGTGTAGTGCTAATTTATTAGCTAGTGTCAGATAGTTTGGTTATCAAGCTGCTCCCATAGACTGTAAGGGGTCAACAGAAAGGCACTGATAGCTGCTAAATAGAGCTTAGTAACATAAAAACAAGATCCTAGAATTAAACTTACCAGAACTGGTAATGTTTGTTTATGCAATAAGCCACATTGTATTGGTTACACATTTGCATTAAAAATACCCCCAAAGCACAAACATGGCTGAACAATTGGCTGAGGCGAAGCCTAACAGACAGTTGGCAGTTACAGCAGCCTGTGTCCATCCACCTCTCAGACAAAGAGGCCACGCCCCTAATAATGCAAACTTTCAGCCTCATTAACATTTAAACAGGTGAGTTATAAAGGCATTCACCTCATGCACACTTCGTATGAAGGGGACTGTTAGCTATAGAGACCAAATATATTTTTAATAGCAGGTTGTATAAATTTTTATTTCTGCTGTAAAGTTGAACATGTTCACATGAGCGTCTATGGAGAGTGACTGACTTTATAAATCTCAAGTGGACATTAGAGGAACTGCAGCGTTTGGTGCTCTTGGTTTGTTCAGTGTTGTAGTGGGAGGAGTCAGAGACACTGAGTTGGATGAAATTGAGATTTAATGTTAAATTAGGTTAACATTAAATTAGATTAAGATTAATTTTGTCATAGAAGCAAAAGTAGCTGAATTTAAGAAACAGGAAGCCTGTGATGATGTGTAAAATAAACCCAGTTTGGATTATGAGTAAATGATTTTATATTTAACAGCATGATGGTATCAGTCAAATATATATTTGTCTGTCTGTAGATTTTCACACCATCCTAAGTTCTGTGTGTTTGTCGTCTGTGGTTAACACTAACTAGTCTGCGACTGTTTCTGAGAAAGAAAAGAAGCTTCATCTACGTGTGTTTCAACACAGAGGTGTTAATTTTAAATAGAGGAAGAAACACATGAGTTATTTGTAAGAGCATTTCTGTAAACTCAGACAGAACAAGGCTGTTATCATATTTACTAAATATCAAAATATATTTAATTATTGTTGTAAATGAAGCACATTTCCTGCTGTATTATTCACAGTTTTCGTTTTAACATTTAGTCTTTCATATTTATGACACCAGCATCTTAAGTTCCTTCTGTCTGAGTATCTCAATTCTGAGCCCACCTCTGATGAAGTTCATATTTTAATAGTGACGGCCTGTTAGTCTGATTGGCTAACATGTGAGCTGACTTTAATATTCTGTTAGTGCAAATAACCAACATTCAGCTGCTGTGAGTAACTGAATGATCTACATTCAGTTTCTCCTTTATCAGGTCTGTTTATCTCACATTTGACTTCATGTTGAACTATTTTAAACTTTCAGAATAACCTGAACAGTAACTAAAAACACTCTGAGTGTTTTTATAAAAAGATTTCTGAGTGGCAGCAGTTTCAGGTCTGTTATCAGCTGTTCTGTCTGCAGTGACGTCCTCTGTGTGTGTTCATCAAAGACAAGAACAAACTATCACAGATAAGAGGTAAAGCTGCTCTTATTCACTTTTACATAAAAACGTCCTGAGGATGTTCACGTGCTTTTTATCCTTCTGTGTGTTCTTCAGAGGTCACACAACTTCAGCTCACACATAAGTTATTAAAAGGATGAGTTAGTTGTTAATATGAGTTATATAAAGAAGAAGAAGGCTGAACAAAACAAAGTGTTGTCAGCCTCCTGAACTGTCCAATAACACAATTACCTTTTACTTCTTTTAACTTCTGCAAACTGAGTTCAGTGAAACGACAGCAGAAGCTTCCTGTTGTTGGCTGCAGTCAGACTGACTCTGAGGACACTGACGAGAACATGTCGGCTTTCTTCCTTGTGGTTAGTGTGTCAGTCTGCACTGAAAGAAGATGGTGTCACAGCTGGAGGCCAAACCAGGAGACGGACTCACAGACACAGATGGAGGCACTGATAAACATGATAACAAAATATACAACTTGAGACTCAATTCACGAACTGTGAATTATGATGCAAACGTGAACCATGAAATAAACAGGAAATACTATGAAGCAGTTTTCACTTGAACACTGTGACTTGGGGCAAAGGGGTAGTCAGACTGAGGGGTTGGACCAGGAGGCTCAGAGTTACAGTAATGAGAGAAGACGAGGTTCAAAAGGGGTTTGGATGCAGTTCAGAGTGAGTGAAAACGAGGTTGTGAAATGTCTTACTTGTTGCAGGTGGATTGATGGCGTGGAGAGGGTAAGTGATCCAGGTGAGCAGAGATAAATCTAGACGGAGGAGATCGAGGAAAGTGAATGAAGTGAGCATAAGGAGTGACCAAGAAGCTGCCAAGAAAACCAGCATCCTAATGAAGGTGAGTGTTGAAGGTGAGTAATGATCAGCGAGGTGACCAGGTGGATTACTGTAAACAGAGAGCGCACAAGATGAGCAAAGTTTCACGAGCGCTGTGGCGGCCCACACTGACAGAGGTTAGAGGAAGATCTGGCAGAGAAGCGTTGTGTGCGCTGGTCTTACGTAGCGACAGCGACAACATACAAGGTCTTAAATAATCAGGCCCCATCTTATCTTAATGACCTTGTAGTACCATATCACCCTATTAGAGCACTTCGCTCTCGCTCTGCAGGCTTACTTGTTGTTCCTAGAGTATTTAAAAGTAGAATGGGAGGCAGAGCCTTCAGTTTTCAGGCCCCTCTTCTGTGGAACCAGCTTCCAGTTTGGATTCGGGAGACAGACACTATCTCTACTTTCAAGATTAGGCTTCAAACTTTCCTTTTTGCTAAAGCATATAGTTAGGGCTGGACCAGGTGACCCTGAATCCTCCCTTAGTTATGCTGCAATAGATGTAGGCTGCCGGGGATTCCCATGATGCATTGAGTTTTTCCTTTCCAGTCACCTTTCTCACTCACTATGTGTTAATAGACCTCTCTGCATCGAATCATATCTGTTATTAATCTCTGTCTCTCTTCCACAGCATGTCTTTATCCTGTTTTCCTTCTCTCACCCCAACCGGTCGCAGCAGATGGCCCCGCCCCTCCCTGAGCCTGGTTCTGCTGGAGGTTTCTTCCTGTTAAAAGGGAGTTTTTCCTTCCCACTGTCGCCAAAGTGCTTGCTCATAGGGGTCATATGATTGTTGGGTTTTTCTCTGCATTTATTATTGTGCTATCTACTGTACAATATAAAGCGCCTTGAGGCAACTGTTGTTGTGATTTGGCACTATATAAATAAAATTGAATTGAATTGAAATGAATGACTGCCAACAGGTGTGGACTGCACGCTGGATTGTGGTGACTCCGCCCAGAGGTGGAACCACTGGCTCTTTGGAAAAATACCTGCACCCACCGACCGATGCATCATTATAAATACTGTTTAAACACAGCTGTAACCTGCAGTTAGTGTATAGAAATGTGTGAACAAGACATCTTCTTCTTCTTCATCTGAATACAAAATATTTAAGGATAAAATCCTGATGAGAAGTTTCCACATAACTAAAGCTGCTTCTGTCACACTGAGGATGGACTGAGGTGCTGCACCAATATCAGATTAAATTATTGTGAACTATGAATTCTGCAAAGCTGCTCTGGACAGAGAGGCTGCAGACTCTGCTGGTGCTTCCTGTGTTTAAGTCTCACAGCTCGGCCTGTTGAGGGGGAGACAAGAGAGACATAAGCTGATGGTCTCTGTGGGTTAAAGGTTTGGGTTTTGTTTATTTCATCCATGTCTCACAGCTAAAGTTTGTGGATTGTGGAAGTGCTGTGATGTGACTGAGACTGTTTCCAGTAAAGTCTGACCTGAAACTTTATGTTTTCACCTTTTCACTCTTCTACCATTTGACTGATGGAAGATCTAGAAAATTTTACATGGGGAGGCAAAGTGTGTGAAGATCCTCTAAATGTAAATGCAGTCAACAAAATATTCCCAGATACTTAAACTATTTATTGTATCAAACTCTCTTCTAAAAAAACAAAAGCAAGGTGATTTTTAACAAGTTTTTAAGTAGAAAAATTTCACTCACACCCTGCAGCACTTCCTGCCATTGCCTGTGCACCTTTGTTGCAGCATGTGGTCAATTCTGATGGTAAACAAGTCCAGGAGAGTCGTGCTGTGTTGAGGTCATCTGAGTGAATGTGTGTGGGGGTTAATAATGATATTACAGGTAATCAAATGTTTTGCCATACCTGCACTGTTTCAGCTGTCGTTTATTCATTTTTGTGTGTTGTTTTATTCTGCAGTGGGGCACAGAGACTGATCCAGCTGCAGTCTAATCAGCACTGAGAACAGAAGACGTCAGTTATGAACGAATAGTCATCAGACAAAAGTGGACCAGAGGGACAACTGCACTTTATTCTCAATGCTGGACAGAACCAACCAGCTGCTGGTCTCTAACTGCTGCCCCAGCACCTCAGACCAGAGGAGGGACACAGTGAGACCTGAAACATCAGAGCTGTGACGTTTAGACCAAAGCAATTCCTGCACATCCACCGAAGGGGTTTAAATCTGAAGATGACTCATATAGCTTACTGATAATGTCCTTATCAGCAGGGTGAATTGTTTAAGCGTTTTAGTAAGATTATTGGAACTCAGTGATGAATCTATGGAGACGAACTTTATGTATAGTGAAATAAAACACTGACATTTTAATAGAAAATGCAAATCTGTGTTTTTGATTCTCAGAAAAAAGAAACTAACTGAAGAAATATCATTGTGAGGCATTCAAAGTCCAACATCTCCCTCTAGTGGCCATATATAAACCATGTGTGAGGATGGTGTTAATGTAAAATGTGAATCATAGTGTTCCAGTCAGTCATCAGTGTGTCTCTGCACAGCTGTAATTAAAATGTGTTCAGAGGGCCTCAGTGTCTGAATGGTTCCAGTTCAGCTCCATAACAGCAGCGTCCCTGGTTTGATTCCTGTGTTTCAGCTCATATCTGCCTCTCTCACTGAGGGGGACGTCCACACACACACACACACACACACAAAAAACCACTCACTTTATAACCAATAGAAAGCTGGTGCTCAGAGGAAGAGGGCGGGCTTTACTTGGTGTCAGTGAGAGAAATGAAAAAAAGCTGAAATGAGTGAGAAGGACGATGAAGGAAACATCTGTGCTGTGTCTGCTCTGTAAGTAGAATCTCTGTGTTTGTTTGAATTCTTGTACTTTGACTGTCTGCTCTCCTGATAACTGATGATGGAGGAGAAGACATGAAAAACAAATCAGGCTGAATTCAAGTTCAAAACACCACGAGGACCAACTGCAGGTCTGAAGTTACTGCTGAAATAAAATGTTGGTGTTTCAATGAACAGAGCAGAGGACAGACCTTAGTTCAGTACTAGTCTTTGTATGTATTCAATGTAATTATAATGTAACTTAAAGTACTTCCTTGTTCTACAGCAGGAGTGTCAAACTCAGTTGCACAGGGGGCCAAAACTCAAGGCACACTTTAGGTTGCGGGCCAAACAAGATAAACATTTATTGAACACACTAAAACAATGTTTTTTAAACATAAATATGAATAAAAACAGACAGGAATATTATTCCAGAATAAATAAACTTAAAAAAATAACTTTAACTTTAAATATTTTGCTCTTCATAAAAATATATCCTGTCAAAATTATCCAAGTTAGAAATATGAACACGCTGCCAAAACCATAAAAAATAAATGAAAACATGCACAAGGTTGGAGCCGCATGTAGACGGAGCATTGCTTCAGGAATGGAACTAATAAACTGTGCGGGCCATTCAGTGTCGTACTTTCCTTGAGTGTATCATTACACTGCAGCTCCATCTGAATCTGCACAGGTGCAGTTCAGCAAAGTCTGCTGACTTGGTTCAACATTACTTGGCAACAGGGAAAGTGAGGCAGGCTGTACTGGTGCATTTGTGACAGCTTCACTTGAAATGCCTTCACCGCATCATACATGTCATGGTAAATGGTAAATGGCCTGTATTTATATAGCGCTTTAATCATCCCTAAGGACCCCAAAGCGCTTTACATATCCAGTCATCCACCCATTCACACACACATTCACGCCATGTCCATGAACTGACAGATTTCCTTGCTGAGCTCAAAAACTCGATTGAGAACTTTTATCCCAACTCACCCAACGGACCTCTGTATGATAAGGAATGTCGGCAAACTCTGAATCTATTTCCCACATAAAAGACTGAAACTGACAATGATTTAAACTTTTAGCTCAGATAAAATTTACGGTTTGCGTTACGGTGATCATTACATGCTCCATTTTTAGGACTTTACCACACAGCCTTTCCTGGTGTATGATGCAGTGATATGCTGTTAACTCACCGGTACTTTTCTCCTCCTGCATCTTTACTTGCATCCTGCAAAGACTTTAACTGATCAAACACACACATCCACACATGTGCAATAACACTAATGTGCAATAATCTTTTCTGGCATCGTTGTATTTTTACTCAGTTGTATAAAGCATTTGTATTCTATTTTTATCTTATTGTATATTTTATTCTATTTTATTCTACTGTATATAGTATTTTATTCTATTCTGTACAGTTGTGTACTGTATTTAATCTTATTTTATTTTATTCTAATTTTTGCTTCATAACTTTTGCACTGTCCACTTCCTGCTGTGACAAAACAAATTTCCCACGTGTGGGACTAATAAAGGTTATCTTATCTTATCTTATCTGACTAATTCGCTTTTTTCACTGCACAACACCGGCGCTCCATCTGCTGTAAGTCCAACAAGTTTGTCCCAGGGCCGTTTCATGTCGGTTACACTTTGACATACGTTTCTGTTCAGGCTCACATTTGCCAAAATCTGCGTTTTGTCTGGACACAAGACGTCGCACAGCTTCATCATGCAGCTCTTCAGAGTGGTACCGGGCTGATTTGTCTCCTCTGCTACAATAAAACTTGCTTTGACAACAGCTTCACTTTGTGATTTTTCTCTGGTGACAAAAGTCTGCTGAAATGTCAGATTCTTCTTTAGCTCTTTTACTTTCTGTAGTTTCTGCATTTAGGTTTTTCAGCTTATCCAGGTATTTTGTGTCGTAGTGCCGTCTCAAATTAAATTTCTTAATTACAGCCACATTAGCTCCACTGATAAGACACACGGGTTTACCAGCAATGTCTGTAAACACATATTCAGTCTCCCACCGGCGCTGAAAGGCTCTGGTTTCAGAATCAACTTTCCTCTCCACCATTGTGAGCGGCTAGCTTCACAATAACAGAAGTTTGACTTGATGGACGCGGGAATGTTCCCAGCTAGCCTAGCGTTCAGCAAGGAGGCTGCAGCGCTGCATTATGTGATCTGTAGTTTGTGTGTTATTAGCGCCTTATATCACTGGGCCATGCATAACAACAATAACAATAAATCTATATAAAATGATCTCGCGGGCCGGATATAAATGTCCGCCGGGCCAGATGTGGCCCGTGGGCCTTGAGTTTGACACGTGGGTTAGGATTTGTTTGCATTTTAAACACATGCTAAATGATGGTTTCATTCCACATAAAAACTGTGAGCTTAACCCTATCCACAAACAGGCTGTTAGGCTTGAAATAGCCATGAATAACATTTAATTAAGTAAGTAAGTAAGTAAGTAAGTAAAACTTTATTTATTAGCACATTTCTAAGTAAAAGATCACAAAGTGCTTCACAAGGTATAAAACAAACAAACAAAAAATAAGACAAAAATTTGAAATCTGCTGCCTCCTACTGGTAATACTGGGTGTTACAACATAGCGGGTTTTTTTTAAATATATGACCGTAGTTTAACCTTTTAATGTCCACTTGGTGACCACTTAGAGGTGGGGTTAGGATTAGGTTCCATTTTAAACACATGGTAATTGTAATGGAGACCAGAAGTTCCATTACAATTACTTGTATTTTTATGAATTGACTGACTGATTGGGAATTAAAAACTATATAATAAAGAAAAACATACATTTGTGGTTAGGGATCCTTTATTAGGTTTATTTGAGTTAGTATTTAAGTGACTGCTTGTGAAAGGTGAAGAGACAGGGGCCATCCTACCTGTGTCAGGAAAAGAAGCAGAGTTAGAGCTGTTCACACTTAATCATTTGTCTGTATAACCTAAATTCTTTGTATATGTAAAAAGAGAAGTGTTAACAGTTCTCACCTTTCCTGGTTGCTTCTTTTGCAGGATGTGGTGCAAAAGAGTCAAAGTAGCTCAATTAGTGATGTGACGTTCTGTATCGAGGCTTCGAAGCTTGTGTCGAGTAATTGAGGGGGCGTTTCCGCGATGCGCGTATCGAGGCTTGCTTCATTTATGGGAGGAGCTGAAAATGATGACGTCCGAAGCCTCGCTGCCCGGCTGTACCACGTGACTGGTTCAGGAAGTGGTTCGAACTTTGCCGCGAGCTATGACAGCGATATAAACCCCTCAGACTTCATTCAAAATGTGGGTGTTTGATGGAGAGTTACGGTTAGTGAGAGTTTGGAGACAGTTTGGAGGTTTAGGAGAGTGAGGAGAGAAAGTCAGGAGAGAATGGAGCCAGCTAAGAAGAGGAGGATGTCCTCCCCTGTGTGGGAACATTTTGATCTTATTCCTCCCAACAAGGTATGTAAATTTCTACAGAAGATGTATTTTCATAATACTGATGGTGCAATACAATTTATGTTAAGCTGTCTTTACTTTTGTACCAGGGGAAGTGTTTGCTATGTGCCAGGGAGCTGGGATATAACAACAACACCTCATCCATGCTCAGGCACTACAGAGCTTTGCATGAGAATAAGGGGAACACCGATTGTGGAGCAAGACCAGGTGAGCCATCAAATGCCATGATAATATAGCATGCAGTAATGTTACTAAATGATATAACAATATTATACAACTGTAATAAGTTACGTGTGTGATATTTATATTTGTGCTTTGTTTTTATTGTCTTTCCTCAGGAGAACAATCTCAAATAGATGGAGACCTGGTTAGCATGGTGACTGAGGACTCCCAGTCATTTAGCATTGTGGAGGACAAAAGATTTAAAAGATTTGTTAAATCATTAAATCCTAGCTATGTTCTCCCCACTAAAAAGGTCATAAAAGTAGAGCTGGGCGATATAAGATTTTTTCATATCACGATATGTTCTTTTCATTTCAGGCGATAACGATATATATCACGATATAAGCCAAATAACTATATTTGTAAGATTTAAATGTGCCGTTGCTCACAAGTAAAATGTGAAATAATCTGTAGCTTGTTTTGATTTAAATATTTATTTCCCATAATAAGTTCAACAGGGTAGATGTACTTAAGGAACATGAGACTTCAGTTTCAGATAAATAAAGGCAAATATTGCAAACTACACAAAAGGCAGCCGCTAAAGCGTTTAAGTTTCAAAATAGAACAAACAAAACAGACCACTAAATTGTCAATTCCACTTAGAAACAAAATTTTAATTCTAAAAATAAATCTTAGGTCGTTTTACAGAAGAACAGACAAAATTGACTAACTTTTGTCAATATCAAATAAACTGAAAACTAAAAGGAAATTCTCAATCTCTCCTTGTTGTATAGCTTAGCTTTTCAAACAGTTTTAACAGTGACTTTAGTCTGACAAAAGCCGAATGATGAATTAGCGCTTTCAGTCAGAGATTGAGCATGCACCGCTTTATTGTATTTCCAGACTTGCTTTCGGCACAATTTACAGTGCGCGCTACTCTGTTTTTGTCAGACTTGAAATAGCCGAAATACCTTCACACTACGTAACTTCTGTGGCCCTTCCGTTCGACAAGCTCTCCGGCATTGGAACCATCATCGGTTTTTTTGGTAACCTTCGCCACGCTCTCGGTTGATTTTTCTCTCTAGTCGGCAAACTCATTTCCTTCATTACCCGGGCTGCACGGCTGCAAAAACAAATACACATGTGCGCCTTGGCACTTGTGCTGTACGTAACAAGTCACGTGACGTGACGCTGCGGCTGTGATTGGTTCGGCTCTGCGCTACTTAATTCGGATTGGCTGTTCTTTTTTTTTTAAGAGGACAAGAGAGATGAGGCCTAACGCAATAGTTAAATTTTTCTATCGTGAAAAAGTTATTTCGCAATACATATCGTTATCGTTCTATCGCCCAGCTCTACATAAAAGCAGTGAAAATTTAGTTTTTTCAGAATAAAATGTGAACAGGCAGGACTGAGGCTCAAAGCCTCAGTGTGTAGCTGTCCATACCTCAACGTTACAAAAGCACAACTACTGTCCAAACCCCAACCACACCTCACCTCACAGTAAATGATCATTTCCATTTGAAGCATTTCCAAATAATCATTTTCCATACTGCCAGCATAAATACACACAGTATACTCCCATCACTACAATATACATGTTTTACACACTCCTTTTCCACTCTCACATTTATAGGCTGTGTGCAAAATGCCACACTCTTCAAATTCATGCCAACTAATATTTTTACGTCCAGTAGATGTCCTACTAGAGCAAATGAAGCTTCAAGACGCTTTGCGCTGGGGTGAACCAATTGGATGAAACGCTTCAGTGCTTCATGAAGCTTCATCTGCCCATCACTAAGCTCAATCACCTGCTTATGAGCTCCTGGAGCAAACCATGTGCCAGGCTATGGGAGTGTGGTTAAGGTGTTTTAATGGATATAGAAGTGGTTGAAGTTTATAGGTTATTGAGTTATTTATAGGACTTGTTATGAATCTAATTATGTCTATGATGTGTTACATTGGGGTTGGATGTTTTCTCATGGGGAGGTTTATGTTGTCATTTGGTTTGCTGACCCCCAGACTTGGGCTATTCCAGATGCTCACCTAAATCAGGTAGAGTATAAAAGGAAGCCATTTGCTGTTACGGTGTGTTCACACCGAACGCGATAGAGGCGGCCAGAGCGTCAGGTTTACATGTAAAGTCAATGGAAGGAGCGCGATGACACGCGATTGCGGGTCCCGCGAAAATTCGGAAGGAGATTTGCGTCGCGAAAACGCGTGAAACGCGAGGCAGTGTACCGCGTCTGGCGCGTGTGACTTGCGAAGAAAACCACACGTGTAAGTTTTTGTGTTGCATTTTGTGCATATCGCGTCAACCGCTCGAGTTGGAAAATCTGAACTCCAGCGTCAAATCGCGCCGCGACAACCAATCAGGAGCCTGGTGACGTAGCTGTAACCCTAGGTCAAAGGGGCAGATCCAGCCAAAGCCCTTCATTCTTCAATGGAGGGAAGGCTAATCAACGCCGTAGCAAACAACCCGGAGCTGTACGACACCAGCTGCTTTGTGTACCGAGACAGGAATATAAAGGACCGAGTTTGGAGGAAGAAATGTGAACAGATCGGGCAACCTGGTGAGTTCATTCATTTCTCTTTTTACATTTTTCACTGACCCGGGGAAGCAGCACAAAAGCTAGCAAGACACCGCTATTTTCCCACTGATGTACAAATACCGTTCTGCTGTTATGCATGTTGTCATATAGGAATATATTTTGTTTATTAATAAACAGCACACAGTGGTCCCGCTCATCCATCACTGCCTCGCTTTTTCGCTGATTTTTTTTTTTTTTTTTGCACAGTACAGCATTGCATTCTGCAGCCTGATTGACAAATCTCCTCCGTGTTGTGTCTCCTGCGCTTGTCAAATTTATCATGTTTTGTTTTTATAACCATCACGTCCAATAGATAAAACAGCACAAAAACACCCATAACTATGACCTTCATTCAGAAATAGACACCTGCACCGCGAGGGGAAAAAGGCGCACGAAAATGTTTTTCTGTTTGAGAATTTTAATATTATTTCAAATAAATTTTTATAATGACTAATGTCTCAGTTCTACTGCACAGCAAATGTTGGCACACGACTTGACACATGTAGAATTTATTTCATGTTATACTAATGACAAAATATATTAATACAGTGGGATGCAAAAGTTTGGGCAACCTTGTTAATAGCCATTATTTTCCTGTATAAATCGTTGGTTGTTACAATAAAAAATGTCAGTTAAATATATCATACAGGAGACACACAGTGATATTTGAGAAGTGAAAAGAAGTTTACTGGATTTACAAAAAGTGTGCAATAATTGTTTAAACAAAATCAAGCAGGTGCATAAATTTGGGCACCACAAAAAAAGAAATGGAATAAATATTTCGTGTATATCAATGTGTGTGTCTCCTATATGATATATGGGGGGCCTTTGTCTGGACGTGCTTCCCATCCAGAGCTCCACAGCAGAGAGGGAAGTTCCAGCGCTCCTGGAATCCCTCTGTGATGGACCGCCAGTCTCCAGGTGAAGGCACAGCCATGAAGTCGCCCACTAGACAGTCCCAGATGGCCGTCACTACCTGGGGGGTGATCTGGCACACCGTGGATACACCGACTCTGAAACTGAACGCGATGCTCCTGAAGGAGTCCCCGGTGGCAAGGGACCTGGACAAAATTGTTCAAAATTAGTATTATGTGTACTGCAGTTACAAAATACATTATTCAAATTCCAAAATACTTTTGTGATGTCAGATTTAAATTACAAAACATAAATCTAACATAAAACATGTTGTAATTATAAGGATAATTACATGATATATATTAGATAAATATAAAACAGTCAGTTGTGTTTTGTTTTCACTTTAACATATCATAATTTGATTAGTAGCAACTTTTACGACTACAGTGAGCCAGTCACTCATAATTCCTAGACATGTCAATCAGGTAGGAATGAAGTAAGACATTAATAGAAATAAAGAGTTGTATGTTGTGTTAAGGGTCCGAAATTGAGGACGAGAGTAAAACAATGATGGTCCAAAAGAGGTCGATCAAACAATTGATTTTAATGAATGCACGCAGCGTGGGGAGATGTAAACTGCAACACATCAGTTGTAAATCCCCACCCAAAAATACACTTCAGATTGCTTTTATAACATCAGGGTATTATGACGCCCCCTCATGCGTTTACAAGCACATAATTTGCATCTTAAGAACATTCTTTGCCCCTTGTACAGACAATGATCTATTCTAAGAAATAAATGCAGACACAGAAGTTCCCCTTTCTGGCATCCATCCAAATATGGTGATGATCTCAGGCCTTTGAGGTCCCCATGGACTTGTCCTCCTCTTTGCGTCACCTGTTGCTAGGCAAACTCAAATGCAACAAGAAGCTGAATACATTCAGGCCTTTGCTCAGCTACTATTTTACTGTAACAATATACTCAGCATATAAGCTTTTAAGATTATAGATTTAACTCAACGATTTAAAGTGGTTATAACTGCACCTGTAATAAACATGTTAATATTTGATTATGATAACCCCTGTAATACAAATTATAACATAATGCCAGCAGCTTCAATCAATGCTCTGATGAATGATAATTAATGCAATGATAAGGATGATGGTTATATACAGTTCAGCAGTAAACTAATTTCTTTAAATCTTACAGTTGACATGTAGCCCTTTCCTTGCTTAAATCATTGTTAATAATTTTGAAAAATTAACCTGTGATAAGACTTATCAAGATAGAATATGCTAGATAGAACCATATAACTAAAGGTGAACCAAACTTCACAATTTTATCTAGCTCTCAGTTTAAAGAAAGGCTGCTGACCCCTGTTATAGAGTCTGACAGCTGCGGGAATTATATACAAATATTCAACTATACCAGAATTAAACCAGGTCTAAATAAAAAAAAAAAAAAAAAAAAAAGGAGTGAGTATCACTACAAAGATTAACCCACAGTGGTCCTCATACCACAGTTTGATATCAGCAAACACAGAGAGCATACACTGATATGACACCACAGCCATGCTATCGTTGCAAACACTGATAACAGCATAAATCGAATTAAATCGGGACTTGATGAGACCTTTCGAGTATCACTAGAAATATTATAAACAGTCGTCTCCATACCACAGTTTGCTATCAGTAAACACCGACGGCATTCACTGTTAGCATACCACAGCCATGTTAGCAGTGTATAAACAGATGGTTTAGCATATATTAGCACAGGTATCAATAAAGGACTACCGTATTAAACACTTTTACTAACCTCAGGCAGATGGACAGGCGCTCTGCAGGTGGGATTGAGCGCCTGTAGTTGGTGTCTAGGCGGGCGATTCTGGGACCGACGCGGGACAGCAGGTCCTCAAACTGGGCGAGTGAAAGACGGTGATATCGCTGTCATCCAGGCGCAACTCCTTGAGCAAGTGGTGAAACTCACCATACTGCTCACGCCTGTGGAGGACCTGATTGACCCAGGTACGGCGAGGACGTCCTTAACGCCGCTGCTCTGCTCTCCACAGTAAATAGAGAAGGGAGACTCTCTCTTCAAACGCTAGCTCGACAGCTGCCATCTAGCAAAGATACCGTCTGGCACAACTTCCTCCCACATTTCCGGTTCACGCGCGTCAAAATGTGTATATATATATATATATATATATATATATATATAAAAAAACAAACAAAAACATTAAGTTTAACATAATTAAGGACGTGAAGCACAACATAAAACTGTCTGCAAACTTGACGAAGAATTTTGTAACGTAAATGAGCAGATGGCAGCACGGTGGTTAGCACTGTTGCCGCACAGCAAGAAGGTCCTGAGTTCAATTCCACCATCAGGCCGGGCTCTTTCTGTGTGGAGTTTGCATGTTCTCCCCGTGTTTGCGTGGGTTCCCTCCGGGTACTCCGGCTTCCTCCCACCGTCCAAAGACATGCAGTTTGAGGGGATAGGTTAATTGGATAATCCAAATTGTCACTAGGTGTGAATGTGTGAGTGAATGTGAGCGTGAATGGTTGTCTGTCCCTGTGTGTTGGCCCTGCGACAGACTGGCGACCCAGTGTTGCCAACTCCTCAGTAAGGAAAATCGCTACTGGTTGTCCTAAAAGTCGCTAGAAGTCGCTAAATGACGTCATCACCTAATTTGCATAATTGGTCATGCTAATATAATTGTAACCTATGTTGTTGGAGAGAGAAATAACATCGTGGAAGAGACATAAAGTGAGTAAAAAACGTCCTAAATGCATTTAGAGTTTATTTAGAACTACAAATTAAATTTCTTTTAGCAATTATTGTTTTTTTAATGTCACAATTCCAACCCTGCTCCTTTACCCGGCTTGGACCGCAAAAGTGATCCGAAATAGGCACTCTGGTGGAGTTACTTTGTGTGTGTGTGTGTTTATAAGTAGTTTTAAACCTTGTGATCCACAAAACAGTAAAAGAGTAAAAGAAGAACTGACTGTGTTACAGCACCGCTGCTTGTTGAGAGTAAAAGCGATACGCGCTTTCACGTCTTTTTAGCGACTTTTTAAAGAAAAAAGTCGCTAGGGGGTCTGAAAACTCGCTAAATATAGCGACAAAGTCGCTAAGTTGGCAACACTGTGGCGACCTGTCCAGGGTGTACCCCACCTCTCGCCCTATGACAGCTGGGATAGGCTCCAGTGCCCCCAGCGACCCTGGAAAGGAGAAGCGAATGGATGGATGGAGATGTGTATATATATATATATATATATATATATATATATATATATATATATATATATATATTTTTTATTCCATAATATGTAATTTTGAGGTGCGATGGATTTTTCTTGGACACGCGTCGAGGTGCGAATGTGCACGCGTCAAATTTGGGGCGTTTTCGCTCGCGTCTATCGCGTTCGGTGTGAACACACTGTTAGAGGGGTTGCTGGGTTTGCTGTGTGTTGGTGTTTCAACATGTGTTCTCTTTAATAATGTCTTTCATTTGATGGACACGTTTTACTCCAGTCTCGTGACATTTTATTGGAAGTGACCCTTGACCTCTGGCCAAAACTGACAGTAATGATAGGTTAAATCCACATAAAAGGTTATATGTGATAAATATGTGATGTTATATGTGTAACCCTATCCACAAACATCTTTGTGGTGATCCTGAGGATTTTCAGAGGTTCCAAACATAATTTTACATCTCAACAATTCTGAGGATCACCCAGAAGGTTGGATAAAAGTTTCTGGGGTAAAGGGCACGAGGAATACTCGATGACCTTCTGCAGAGACCTGACTGGAGCAGCAGAAAGCAATAAACAGAAATAACAACCGAAAAACTAACAGTTCCTCAAAGTAGTACTGAAGGCCAAAGTAAAGACATCACATTTTAGTCCTTGATTTCAGTGCTGCCTTCAACATATTGATCATTACATTTTAATTCAACAGCTTCATGACTTAGTTGGTTTAACATCTTAGGTTCAAAAGTCTGAGACACCAAATGTGGTCATATTTATCTCTGTCTCTGAATCAAAGCGAGGAAGTCAGTCCCACTTTTCGGGTGTTTATTTTGTTTTGTTAAGGGTATCAGACCTGCTTTCTATCACTTAAAAAAAATAAAAAATCTAGCAATATATAATTCTCCAGTTTTGGTGAGAGAAATCCTGGGATTTGATTTAAATGTTACTGAGCATTAATTAGTAGGTATCCGAGTCTGTGTGATGCTCTCATACAGTCTGTGGATGAGCCTTTTTTTGTCTGGCAGTTTTAGAAGCAGAATCATCGTCTGAATGCTTTGCTGTGCCAAACACAGAGAAATGCATTATAGACTCACTGCAGGCTCCTTTTTTATCTTTTTGTTTTATTTTATTATTATTTAATTCATTATCACAGTGGGTATTCTTCCAGAACAAAAAGTGGATGAAAGCCACTTTGGGAGAAGACAGAAGAACGCTAAGATATTAGAAGTGACAGAGAGAATGTGAGTGTCTGTGTTGAGCATTTGTCATGAAAATGTACTTGAAAATGAGGTTGAGGCTGTTCATGGACCCCCCTGAAGACCTAGAGTCACACATCTCAATCACAACTGTCCGTCCATCCCAGCAGGGGAAAGAGGGAGGGCCCAGATGGAGCTCCCCATGCCAAGTGCAGGAGTGCCAGTCACCCACACAAAAACTGCACAAGGACACACAACGTTCCACATCCAGACCACCATCAGAAGTACAGATTTACAGGTACCCCCAGGGCCAGCAGTGGCCCTAGGAGGCAGTCAACCCCTCATCAGATCACAAGCCAACCCTGGCCCCAGACAGGATTTAGGAATCAGAGGTGTAAGAAGACCCTCCCGCACTCCTTCCCACTTGTCCGTGTTAAGGGTGGCCTTATGGTTGCATGTGTTGATAACCAAGCTGCTAGCATCAGCTGATTACTGAGCACCTTCATCCAAATATTCTGTTTGTTTTTTATATCTTTCTTTGAGTGTTGTAGAATATATTCAGTTGCATTTGCTGCACTTTTCACTGCAGAGGAATACAATAACTTCAGAACACTTCCTGCTCCACTCTGTTAGTTTCCCAGAATAATTGCTGATGACCACAAATAGTTTCTTTTCTTGCGTTTGTAACGCAAAGTTATTTAAGGGCTAGTTTTATTGCAATGGGTGAGTTTACTGACTGATGCGCAGAAGAAATAGTTCTTTATGGAGCCTAGATGGTGTGAATGACGAGACCAAAGACTGCAATATCTTGTACCAAAAATATATTGAATAAATGGGGGAAAGGGGAAATGGAACAAAATAATTAATACAACACACAACATAAATAAATGCCCACAATTAAATAATAAATCAATGTGATTTTTCTGTGCAAGAGTCCTTTTTGTTAAGAGTCCTTTTGGTCCTTTGTTAAAGTTTCTTTTTTTAAAGTTCACTTTTTAAGGAATTCCTCCTTAGGGTCCAGCTTCATACAGTGGGGAAATATGTCCGTAATCCAAAGACAAAGTGGGGGAAAAGAGGGGGAAAAAAAACAAAGAATGGTCCTACCGGCTCGCCACTTCAATATGAAGAAGATCAATTCAGAGGGGGAAAAAAAACCTGACTGCTGAGGTGATACAATTTTATAGACGAATTTAGGGGAGAAAACGCTTTGTTTTCCAACGCTGTTCTACACGCAATAAGCTTACAGCCACAGCAGGAGTCGAACCCGGAAGTATCCCTCCACAGCCGGTTTTCATAGTGGCCGCGACGTGGAAGGAGCCAATCAGGAGAGGGACCTCAAATCAGCTGACGTGGGTCATGTGACAGGGTGTCGTTATGGGTTACACGTTCACTCAGTGCCTGCACAGAGAAACAAAGTAAACACTTCATGGTTACTTTTCTTGGCTCTTCTCTGACCGCCTTCTTTATGCCTGTCCTGCTATCTCAGTCGTGTTGACATATTTCCTGTCTTTCCTCTTCCTGTTTCAGGAAAGATAAACGCTAAAGAGTTATTAGATTTCTTTTTTAAATGAATGTTTACCTTTTTAAACATTTTTTTTTTAAATTCACTAAAGTATAAAATAACATGACAAAAAATCTTTGAGTAAAATAAAGATACATTAAACAACTGAACTTAAAGGAACTCTTCAACTGCAGGACAGTAGCTCTCGAGGACTGGGATTGGGCTGTATCAGAACAACAGTTTGAAACATTTGAATGTAATTCTGATTCCAACCACCCATCAAACACTAACCACGACTGTCTTTATCCTGTCTCCACTCTCCTCACCACCTACCGGTCACAGCAGATACCCTAAACCTGCTTGTGTTAAAAGGGAGTTTTTCCTTCACTGTCACCAAGTGCTTGCTCACAGGGGATTGTTTGATTTTTGTTTGAACTCAACTAAATGTATTTAGTTGAGTTCAGAGAGCTGACTTTTTCCCATTCCTATTTTTAGACTCAGAATTTTGAGTTCTTAGTTTATAATGTATTTTATACTTGAGTCTTCAGTTTAGGAATTTCTTTAGTTTTTGCAATGATTGTGAGTTGATTTTTTTTTAAAATAAAGAACTAGAAGTTGGCTGGAATTGCAGAACACTTGGCCAGTATCCCTGCCTCTTTAGGCCTTCCCGGTCTCTGGTCCTGCTGGGTCTTTGCTCTGTTCCTGTCACTCAGTTTTGTGTTCTGTCCTAGGAGAGTAACTACTCTCCTGTACTTTGATTACAGTCATTCAATTTCCAGGAAGTGCTGCAGACTATTTGCTGCTGCCTGTCTCTACATGTTTTCTGTGTGTGTGTTTCTGCTGCTTCTTTGTCCTCACTGTAAACAGATGTACTGAGAGACTCCTGCACTGATGTTTCATAGGAAAGTCCAAACAGCCTCACTGGTTCTCCATAAAGAACAAAGATTTGCT
Organism: Oreochromis aureus; assembly: GCF_013358895.1. Classification (NCBI taxonomy): domain Eukaryota; kingdom Metazoa; phylum Chordata; class Actinopteri; order Cichliformes; family Cichlidae; genus Oreochromis; species Oreochromis aureus. The sequence continues at coordinate 75,264,699 of NC_052944.1, read as the reverse complement.
CATTTAAAATGTCATTTCATTTCTAGTGGCTGTTAATCCTGTGAAACCTGAAACATGGAAATATTTCTAGAAAATTCAAATTTTATTGGTCAATCACTCCAACACGACTTCCGTATGGGATGTTGAATCTGTAAAGTATGTTTGAGCTGTGGAGTTTGACCGAGCGCCCAATGACAGATCTTGTGGTGGATTTGTGTGTGATATGCAGTGTTGGGACTAACGCGTTATTAAGTAACGCGTTACAGTAACTACGTTATTATTGTGGTAACGAGCACGGTAACTAGTTATTATGCCAAAACCAGGAACGCGTTACTCGTTACTGGGATTTAGATAGGCTCACACTCGTTACTGCGTGTGGTGGATATCGCGGAGCTTCCACAGATTCAATAACATTAGCAAGTGGTGGAGGCCAGCAGGTGGATGAAGGAAAAGGAGGCAAAAGGAGAGACCCGAAGCGGCCGCCGTCCGCGTGTCAGGTGAACTGAACTTCAGGTAAGAAGTTATGACCTGCAGTCTATCTGGGTCAGATATAAACCAAGTTTAGGTGGAGTTTATTTTCGGTATGCTGACATTTTCGTATCATGTGCTAGCTAGCATGACGGAGTTTCTATACAGCTGGGTGGGTGCTATGTTACTGATGTTGAACTTTATTTTGTTCATACGGTTAATTATTAGAGTTGCCAACCGTCCCCTAAAAAACAGAATCGTCTGGTATTCAGAGAAAATATTACGCGTTTCGTACTGAGGTGAAAAGGAACACAGTTTGTCCCGGACTTCAGCTACAATGAAAAAGACACAAAGCTGAAGCTGCACCTGCCTCTTCTTCTCTCATTCTCTCCTCTCCTGTTTCTACTTCAATCACGAAACTGATCAATGATCAGCTGATCGGCTTTTCTCTCTCGTTTATTTATCGCCCACTTTGCGCCAGAAAGAGGAAACCAGCGGATGTCGCGTTAAACAACAGCAGCACGTTTAAGCTTGATCAGCTGTTGTTAGAATTTATTTAATATTAATTTCTAGTATCAGCTGATGTTTGCTGGAGCCACAGCTGTAAAGCTGCTGGTCATGATATCGGTTTGGTTATCTGGTGAGAGGGAAACATGCAGATGAAACCAGGAGATGTCCTTACTGAATCATCAGAGTTGAACAGGTGATGGAGAAACAGGTTTACCTTTTAGGTGACATGAATGAGTTGAAGGAAGTTATGAACTGTTTCTGAGAGACAAATAACACCAGGATCCTTTTCACGTAGCTGACAGCTGGTAACTGTGCAGGGGCGGATCTAGCAAAGTGTTGCCAGGGGGCCAGGTAGGGCATTAACAGGGAAAGGGGGTGACAAGGAAATACTTTTCTTTATTATTCTCATTTAAAATGTCTCGCTTTTAAAAAAATAATTATCTGAGTCTTACAACAAACAATTGATAGATTGATACATATATACCATCAGAACAGTGTACATCACTGTCACAACAGTGTTTATTTTCATTCAAAGGCTTTATGATTTTTCCTATAATGGTGGGCGGTCTCTAGTCAAAATGCCCGGGACGATTTTTTTTGTCCCAGTCCAGCTCTGTATGCAGCTCATCTGCAGCCTGGTGTTACCTACATCTTCCTATTCAGAAGGCAGAATTTCCAAGTTCTGAGTACAATCAAAAGCACCACGACTGCAGTTTTTGTGTTGGATGTAAAAAGCAGGCTAGAATCATGGCGGCGGTCAACGACGGTCCAGGCGTGGGATTTCTCTCGTGGAAATGTGCACATTATTTTTTCCTTTCTGTTGGTAGGTGGCACAGTGCACTTGTGGCAAGTAAGCAAGCTAGAAGACTGGCAATCTGGCTGGGTATCCAGTTACGGAAGCAACACATTAACAAGAGAATTCTGAGTAAAACCAAAGTTACTTTCCCTAGTAACTAGTTACTCTGAAAGTAACGAGTAACTTGAAGTAACTGAGTTACTTTTTTAGAGAAGTAACTAGTAATGTAACTAAGTTACTAATTTAAAGTAACTTACCCAACACTGGTGATATGTTTAACTATGTAACTATATACACTATATATCTATGTGCACTGAACTTATATACTCTAATTTTCACTGTAACTTTCATGTGGAGTCTTAAGCACAAGACATTTTTGCTTCACCGAGGTTTATTAAGGTGGTAGAGTAACAGGGCAGTTAATGCTGCTGAGAGTTCTCCTGCATAATTTAGTCTCCGGTAACTAACCTTCCCTAATACACACTCAGCGTCTTTAATGCAGCACAAACAAAACAGTAACATTGTAATAGAGATCCTGAACACATCACGATAAAATATCATACAAAATAATTACACACACACACACACACACACACACACACACACACACACACACAGTTTGAACCCAAACTGAAGTGTTTTTATATATGAGAAAGCATGTAACCTATGTATTATAAGTTATAAGATTGTGCCACTTGCTGTATAAGATTTAATAATTAGGATTAATGTGTGACCTTTGACCATGTCATGACCTATCCGGTTGTTCAGTCTGACGTCACTAGCGGTGTCTGGACCTAAACTCTGCTGCAGGTCCATATATCAAACGATCACTGTGGCATTACTGAGAGTTGAAAAACTGTCTAAAGTCTTTCATCTTTAATAAAATGATCAGTGTTCTGCTCTACCAGGTGTAACAATTGAGTTTAACATCCAGGCATCCATGAAAACGGAATTTATGACATTTAACGGAGTTAGAAGTTAGCAGGAAGTTAGCTCGCTAGCTTCTATCTAAATACAATATAGCATGTCCTGACTGCGGGGTTTTGGAAACAAATTCAAACGTACAGCTCTGCTATAACTTCCAACATAAATGAAGACAGAAAACTAAACAGCAGTGACGTTTGTAGGGTTACTGAAGTTTGGCTAGCTGATATATAACAATGTGCTACGTGACCGCTAGCGACACAGCTATGTTAGCATAATATAAACAAGCTAACTTTCTTTCCACTCGATAAAAGTTAACGTGAGTGTTCTCAGTGGTCAGGAACAAATGTAATCGCATGGCAGGATGCTGTAAAAGGACTAAACTTCAGCCAGGAGAACAAGTGAGATAATCCATCCACAATACGAAGTTAGTCATTCATATACTGCTGCATGGGCTGTGCTGTAGTTACATCGTAAGGTTTTAAAAACTGAGCTTAAATAAATGATTAGCGGTAATAACAGCCGAGGGAGGTCAACAGTGATCACTGACTGTTTTAGGAGCTTTTTGAGATTAAATAGAAGAAAATACGAAACATTAAACATGTTAACAACATAAAAGCCATATTAAACACAGACTACTTTAGGCCCGGAAGTAGGATTCGTCACGTCATCACTGAACAACCGGATTGTGATAAGCCAGAGCAAGGGGTACTGTGGCTGTGTCCCAATTCAGGGTATGCACGCTTGAAGTACGCATTTCAAGTGCGATTACGTCACCGCCACGCGACGACGGCTGTCCCAATTCAAAGTGCGCTTCAAATGCATACTCCAAATGCGCCGTCGATTTCCCCAAATATCAAGTCTGGTCCGATGCACGCTTCGTGGCCCCATATATCCCACAATCCATAGCGCGGCGGTGGGTGTGGATAATTTTGCCGCAAAATACGGCAGAAGGGAGCGGCCGAAGAGTGAACTGTCAAAAGTAAGTACTGAATATTATGTCACTTATTTATGTGCGAATGTTTAAGAACATTAAAACATTACTGTTGGCCACATGTCGGCAGAGTTATGTGACATTAGTGATGTTTGTACTAACTTGGTTTTAAAGCCTTTACTTTAAAATATACGCCGTTCAATAGTCGACCTTAATCTTACAGAAAATGTGATGATTTAATGGATAATTAAAGTCAGTCATATATCCACAAACACAACAAGCTGAAAGTCAGTGATGCTGCTCGGTTTGCAGTCCTGAATATGACGGCACAAGCAGGATTCACTGCACTGTTAATGTTAGCTATGTTATATTGCTGCCTCTGTTCGGTGGTGTCGAGCCAAACGGACTTTAACGTGTGTTTGAACGAGCTGACGGTTCACTCGTTAAGCTGAAAGAAAGATGCTTTAATCACAGGAGTCACACATGTGTCCACTGGACCATCTGGGAACTCTTCTTGTTTAGCACTCGTAATAACACAAACACTAAATCCTCCTTCTCTTGTGCTGTTTTGTAGCAGTGTGTACACCTGAGACTGTCACCTGTCTGTCCTGCACTCTCTCTCTGTTTCTTTCTCTCTGATTGTGGAATAAAAGTATGAACATGTATTTATAAGTTACACTTGTGTTTGAATCCTGCAGCTTATCACACATTTGATTTCCATGTGTGACGACTGCAAGTGTCCAGAGTGAGGACAGACTGAGGGACCCACTGCTGCACATCATCTGTGAGGCTTTGCACCCCTGATGATCCACCAGGACAAACTCAGCAGTGTGTGAGGAAGAGGAGGAGGAAGAGCCAGCAGCAATGTTCAAATAATGTTATCATCCCAGTGTTTTCAGTGTGGGAGAAAGTACTCAGGGCCTTCAAGTTACACACTATGAAAGGCAGCAACAAGTTTAATATTCAGAAACCTAAAGTATGTATCAGCAGCAGAATGGAGCTAAAAATAAATGTTTGTTTCAGTTCTATGAAGCTTTGAGTATTTTGGATTAGTAGCACTGCTGTGTTTGTTGCATCATATTGCTGTAATTGTTTATATGCTTTATATATTCTGAGGTAAGTTGATCTATAGTGTTACATCATATTCTATAAGGATGTTATGTGTTTGTATACTTTCTGCCCAGTTTGACCCATTTAGCAGAAGTCAGCCTGTTTAAGGCTCTGATATCTATTCTGTATGACTTAAAGCAGTTATGACATGGTCTGAGTTTCTCACCCAATAAAGGAATATTTCATATATCAGTCTGATCTTCATTCTATCAGAAACAGTTATCACAGCTTGTACATTTTCTTTTTACACACATATATAAGCATTGAGCCAAATTTAGTAATGCCAACATATTGAAAGAACAATGTTTGTCTCTTATATATAATACATCTGTATATACACTGTCAGAGATACTTGTCTTCGACTGAAGATTTAAGGTGATAGCAGTTATTTATATTTCCTATCACCTTAAATCTTCAGACCTCAGAAGGTCTGCTAGATGATGTTAATGCAGCACTACGGATGATACCTACAACCACGATTACCGACACTAACAAGCTGATCTACACTACAGCAGCAGTGATCAGTGAGATGCTTGGCTACAAGTTGAACAGCCACAAGGGGCAGTACCCTCCATGGAGAAGGAGGCCAGAGGGCAAGATCAAAGTAGCACGGAGGGAGGTTAGCCAACTAACGGAGTTGCAGAAAGGCGCGACAAAGAAGGTGCATAAGAAATACAGCAAGCTGTCTATACCTGAGGCCTTGAAACTGCCAAGCAAAGAAAGACTCACAGCCTTGGCCAGCCGCTTGAGGAGGTACACCAGAGAGATAGAAGGCAGGAGAATAAACCAGCTGTTCTCCACAGAACCAGCAAAGGTGTACTCTCAGTGGCAAGGAACAATAAGAGAACAGCACCACCAAGGCTGGAGACGGAGCAATACTGGAAGACCATATGGGAGAAGGACGCAACCCATAACGGCAATGCTCAGTGGCTAGTGGATCTGAGGGCAGACCATAGCGACCTCCTGAACAGGGTCCAGTAACCATCACAGTGGCAGACATCCAAGAAAGGGTCTCCAGTATGAAGAGTTGGACAGCACCAGGGCCCGACATGGTTCACGCCTACTGGCTGAAGAAGCTGACTGCACTCCACGGCGTCTGGCAGCACAAATGAACCAGCTGCTAGTTAACGAGAGACACCGAATGGCTAACCGAAGGTCGGACGGTCCTGATCCCCAAGGACCCCAAGAAGGGACCGGTCCCATCCAACTACCGACCAATAACCTGCCTCAGTACTACATGGAAGCTCCTGTCAGGCATCATATCGGCTAAGATGAACAGGCACATGGGTCAATACATGAGCGGGGCACAGAAAGGGATTGGCAAGAATACCAGAGGCGCAAAACACCAGCTACTGGTAGACAGAACAGTCAGCCGAGACTGCAAGACCAGACTGACCAACCTGTGCACAGCCTGGATTGATTACAAGAAGGCCTATGACTCAATGCCCCACAGCTGGATACTGGAATGCCTAGAACTGTACAAGATCAACAGGACCCTAAGAGCCTTCATCAGGAACTCAATGGGGATGTGGCGTACAACACTAGAGGCCAACTCCAAGCCCATAGCACAAGTCACCATCAAGTGTGGGATCTACCAAGGAGATGCACTGTCCCCACTGCTGTTCTGCATAGGCCTGAACCCCTCAGTGAGATCATTAACAAGACTGGCTACGGATACCGACTACGGAACGGAGCGGTTGTCAGCCACCTCCTGTACATGGATGACATCAAGCTGTATGCCAAGAGTGAACGAGACATCGATTCACTGATCCACACTACCAGGCTATACAGCAATGACATTGGAATGTCATTCGGACTGGAGAAGTGTAGTCGGATGGTAACAAAGAGAGGGAAGGTAGTCAGAACTGAGGGGATTGAACTACCAGAAGGCAACATTGCAGACATAGAGGACAGTTACAAGTACCTGGGGATCCCGCAAGCGAATGGGAACCATGAAGAGGCCGCTAGGAAAGCTGCAACCACCAAGTACCTGCAGAGGGTCAGGCAAGTCCTGAGGAGTCAGCTGAACGGTAAGAACAAGATCCGGGCCATCAACACCTCGCCCTGCCCGTGATCAGGTACCCTGCTGGGGTAATAGGCTGGCCAAAGGAGGAGATAGAAGCCACTGACATAAAGACAAGAAAGCTCCTTACCATGCATGGAGGGTTTCACCCCAAGTCCAGCACCCTGAGGCTGTACGCTAAGCGGAAGGAAGGGGCCGGGGACTGGTGAGTGTCAGCACCACAGTCCAGGATGAGACAAGAAACATCCACGAATACATCACGAAGATGGCCCCAACTGACAGCGTGCTCAGTGAATACCTCAGGCAGCAGAAACCCAAGAAAGAGGAGGAAGGCGAGGAACCATCATGGAAGGACAGGCCCCTGCACGGTATGGACCACCGGCAGATAGCGGAGGTGGCTGATATCCAGAAATCCTACCAGTGGCTGGACAAAGCTGGACTGAAAGACAGCACAGAGGCACTAATCATGCCAGCACAAGAACAAGCTCTGAGTACAAGATCCATAGAGGCTGGGGTCTATCACACCAGGCAAGACCCCAGGTGCAGGCTGTGTAAAGATGCCCCCCATAGTGGTGGTAGACAAACAGAAGAAGACGGCTGTAGTGATCGATGTAGCGGTTCCGAATGACAGCAATATCAGGAAGAAGGAACACGAGAAGCTGGAGAAATGCCAAGGGCTCAGAGAAGAGCTCGAGAGGATGTGGAGGGTGAAGGTAACGGTGGTCCCTGTGGTAATCGGAGCACTAGGTGCGGTGACTCCCAAGCTAGGCGAGTGGCTCCAGCAGATCCCGGGAACAACATCGGAGATCTCTGTCCAGAAGAGCGCAGTCCTGGGAACAGCTAAGATACTGCGCAGGACCTCAAGCTCCCAGGCCTCTGGTAGAGGACCCGAGCTTGAAGGATAAACCGCCCACAGGGGCGTGCTGGGTGATCTATCTATCTATCTATCTATCTATCTATATATATATATATATATATATATATATATATATATATATATATATATATATATATATATATATATATATATATATATATATATATATATATATATATATATATATATATATAGATATAGATATAGATATAGATATATATATTCTGACAATACATATAATATTGTCCATATTATATTAACATTACCACAGTGAGATGACTTTAGTCTCATGAACAACATTAGCTAATTATTATTTACTAACTAATCTTGAAATGACTGTTCAGTACAGAAATGAAGCCCAACTATCATGTTTTACAGTCCTGTGGTCTCAACTGATCAAAGTGATGTCATGACAAAAATGAATGACCAACAAAACATTCTTTCTCCTTCATTTCTGTCACACAAAGCTGTATGAAACATTTCTCGCGGTTAGTATCATGGTTGCTAGGCAACCTGAACGGCGCGACGAAGGCTAGACCGTCCCATTTCACAAGCCTCTCACTTCCGCACTTCCCGTACTTGTAGTACGCACCGTACGTAGTACGCGTAGTGTGCGTACTTCAAGCGTGCATACCCTGAATTGGGACAGCCTCAGAGTCCTGACTGGCCTTTGGCCAAGACCTTGGCCGCTACCTGACCCCTGCAGCTGTGTTGGGCGCATGGGAAAGTTACCCAGCAGCAGGGGGCGGGGATACTGGTCCCTATATTAGGGGACCAGAGGACACCCCCAGGGCTTTTTCCTCCTGCTGCTGCTGCTTCCTGTCCATCTCTGTGTCGCTCTGTTGTCTGTGCTTAAGGCTGTACACCCCGGGGTTTTCCCTTTGCTTGCTTTTCTGCTTTGCAATTTTCTTGCTAAATGTCTGTATGTATTTTTCCTGCTGTTCATATGATTCAGTGTATTAAACTCTGTTCCGAGGATTCTACTCTTTTACAGAGCATCTTTTTGAGTGTCTGAATTTTAATTGGCTCTAAAGAGGTTGGATCTCCACATCGTTGGTGGGAGAAGGTTATCAGGATGGCTTCAAAATTTGCGACCACAATCTCTTCTAACATTCGAGGACTTTCAGCTTCATTTAAACCTTAAATGTAATCTGATGTGTTCAGGTTTAAACTCAGGTTCAGTTATTGAGTCAAAATACCAACAGATTCAGACATTTAGAACAAACTAAGAGTCAGATCAGCAGAAACAGAAAACACGGACATGTCTGCTGTAACTGCGTCACTCTGCTCCACTTTGATGTTTGTCCTGTTCGTCTCTGCAGGTGAGATTTAACTTTGACATAAAACAGGAAGTAATAGTATTGGCTTCATAGTAAAACTATTTCCCTGAGACTTATTTTCATATTGATTCAGTATTTCTGTTTGTGACGATGAAACGAGAATCAAACTGCCGTCAGAAACCAAACGTACTTCTGCTTCAGCGACTGAAACAAAAACTGTTCATACATGACGACACATGAGAGGTTCTGATTTTGTTCTGTGGAGATCGTTCAACAACTGAACACTAAAACTTTTCCACTTCGCCTCGTTTGTTATGACGCACTTATTTCTGCGCATTCTCAGTCCAACCTACCAAACGTCACTTTAACGCGACGTCCTCACGGGACACGGAAGAGTTTGAACCGCAGCTTTATCTTTATTTAAACCTTAAATTTAATCTGATGTGTTCAGGTTTAAACTCAGGTTCAGTTATTGAGTGAAAATACCAACAGATTCAGACATTTAGAACAAACTAAGAGTCAGATCAGCAGAAACAGAGAACACGGACATGTCTGCTGTAACTGCGTCACTCTGCTCCACTTTGGTGTTTGTCCTGTTCATCTCTGCAGGTGAGATTAAACTGTTATAAAACAAACTGAGTATCACTCTGGTTAAATTATTATTAATATTTCTCAAAGAGTTATTTTCATATTGATTCAGTTTGTGTGTGTGAAGGTGACATGAGGCTCGGTGGGGTCTGTGTGGACTGTAATCCAGCAGTGACAGACACAAAGAAGTGTAATGTGTGTGTCAGTGTGATGTGTTGTAGTATCAGTAATCGGTATACAGCTAGAAAATGTATATATTATTTTATATAAGCTTACAATCAGCAGTGTGTACTGATTGGTCTTTATTTTGATAGGCACACCATGCGACCAATCACGTTTTCCCGAGTAGTAGTAAATGCATGAAAATAAGGCTTTTGAGAAAACAATTATTGAAAATTTCTTCCTTGAAAAAGACCAAATATACAGTTCATTACATAAAGTCTACAAAGTGTGTTTGAATGCTAGAGATGCAGAGATGTGTGCATGTAGCATGAGTGTCGTTTGAGGGACATTTAGGACCTTCAACTCAACAATTAACTACCAGAAAGTTTCAGTTTTTCAGTTTCTAACATAGAAATTTCTGGGGGGGGTTTTCTTAAAAACACAGTTATTAATAAAACTGGGAAGTCTGGGTAATGAGCAACTAGAAATGTCTCTGTAATTTTACACATTTCTACACTACAGTGGCAGTGATGGGTTGATTACACCTCATGGAGGGCGTGGCACATTCTGCTTTCTGAACTTTTTTCTTTCCATGATGGAGATTCTTCAGTCTGTTGTTTACATATTGCGGGATTATTGTGGTTTAAAAAAGGGAAGTCATTTCATATCATTTGGGATGAATCGTTATAATTATCTGTTATTATTTCCCCCTCTCAATACTTTCTGTTGTGTCATTTTTACCAGTCTGTTCATAGAGGAGTCCTGGGAAGGCAAGCAGGCAAGTTGGAAGCAGGAATCCCCATGAAGTGGAGTGTTTAGAGCTTGAACTTGTTCATAAGTATTGTTAGATGATTGACAGCTTGATGGGAAAAGGTATGTGAGGCTGTTGAGTGTGAGCCGAGAATGCCATGGAGGGAGGAGGAGGAAGGCCCATCCATCCCACAACCTGGACTCATCTGCAGAAGTGAACAGTTGTACTTTGACCTTTAACCTCTCTGCTCTGTGTCGTTTCCTCTTTCAGATCAGAAAAACATCACAGCTGAGTCTGGACAGGACGTCACTCTGACATGTCGAGCTCCAAACAACAACATCGTGAGGGTAGAGTGGAGCAGATCTGACCTGGGAGATAAACATGTGTTTGTGTACCGGGATGGTCGCTCTCTTCCAGATGAACAGCATCCATCTTTTAAGAACCGGGTGGATCTGCAGGACAGACAAATGAAGGATGGAGACGTGTCTTTGATTCTGAACAATGTGACGATTAATGACACTGGAACATATGAGTGTCGTGTCTTCATGGAAGAAACACAATCATGGGAGCTCATCAGCATCTACCTGAGAGTCGATCCTCCAGGTGAGTGAGTAGAGTTGAGTGTGTGTGATCAGAGGTAACGCTGCTTCCTGGTTGCCGTTTTATTTTTTCCAAGCATCTCACAGCTATTTCTCACTTGTAGGAAAAGAAGGAGGACACACAGAGGATGGAGGGAAGGAGGATGGATCTGTTGGACTGATAGTTGGTGTGTGTATTCCTGCTGTGCTTCTTGTTGCTGCTGTTGTTGGTTTTTTGATCTACAGAAAACATAAACAACAGCAGAGTCAGGATTCATACCAGCCTCCTGATGAATTGCAGGTTGTTTGAAATGTCTCAGAGTTTTTCTCCTGCTGCTGTTCAGACTCTCAGTGTTGTCAGTGAACATTCAGGTACAAACAGATGATCTGATCATCCAGCAGACAGACATCAAACATGTCAGAGTTAAATTTCTCTGATTATCATCAAACCTGTTCAGACTGTGTCAGTGTGTCTCTGTGCTGCCTGTCAGAGACTCTGAACTACAGTGTTTGTTCATCCTTACAGTTTTTGTGCGATTTGTTGATGGGAATTATTTGGGGCTTTCAGCTGCTCATCTTTGTACTTTTCTGTAGCATAGGTTTTCATATTTATGTCCTGTATTTGGAAATTACAGGATTTGTATTTTCAAACTATTTTTTTCTGTTGATAGAGAAAAAAAAAAAAAAAAGTAACTTCAGCCTGTGAACACAAAATATTCAGTTTGTGAGATCCTTTATATAACTCATATTAAAACAAATTCAAGTCTCACAGAGATGAAAAAACGTATAAAAACCTGCAGTGTATACTGTGAGGGTAGTTGAACACAGTCAGTCATTAGCTGGCTTGACAAACCTACATTAAAACTCCAGCAGCAGATAACTGGTATCAGAAAGCTGGTTATCGATCTGTGTTCAGCTGGGCTTTCTGCTCAGACTCTTGTCTGCACTCACACTGAAAGGAGTGTTTTGCAAGTCATGTGACCCTTCTTCCACACAATCACAGTTGTTATCAGATGGTGACGAGAAATATTTTAACCACTGAGCACACTCTCAGTGCTGCTGTTTATTTCTACAGCCTGATAACAGAGATGTGTAAATCACTTCAGTTTGTCTCAGATCAAAGTGAAATTAGTTTTATTGATTGAACAGTTTTACCTGGTGTTTGTTCTGTGTTCTAGTAACTGCAATTTTTCTGTATATGAGACTTGACAGCAGATTAGAATCAAGCACAAGAATATTTCTACATTCTCCAAATAACATAAGCACATGTCCATAACATTAAGACCCACAGCTGGAGCTTTGTTTAGTGGTATATAGTGTTGTCTAGTGTACGGCTTAACAGAGAATCTCTGTCATGCTTGAAACATGCTGCACATAAAAGAATCAGTGAAGTAGATGAACTTTTAATTTGTTGCTCTTTATCTGTACATGCTGGTGCTATTAACTTGGACGTGTGAGTCCAGAACAGTTCTGTTTGGAGACAATAAAGTCCATTGAATAAATAAATGTTGAGATGGGTTTTTCTTTGTTTGTTTTATGTGATTTTGTTCATTACTAACACTGGTGAGTGTAATCACATTACTGTCATTTTATTATTGACAAAATATTAAAGAAATGATGATGATCTGTTTATATCAATGTTAGTCTTTAAAGTCCAACATCTCCCTCTAGTGGCCATAAATAAACTATGTGGGAGGAAATACATTTATTCATTAACCAAACTACAAGATGTTGACACAAGGGGACAACTGATGTCTCTATTAAACAGATGGATAATTGTTGGCATTCCTGGAGTGGCTTCATCTCAGGAGGTAGAGCAGATCATCCACTAATTATAAAGCTTGTGAACTGATCCCTTGCTGCTCCAGTCTGCATGCCAAATATCCTTGGACAACATACAAAACCTAAGTTGCTGTCTGATGCATCCATCAGTTTGAATGTTAGACAGAAAGCACGTAAGAGAGGAAAATTGTGGCATATAAGTACATGTAAATATTTATCACAAAAACTCAGATTATGTTGAAAAACTACTCAATGATACATTTTTTAGCTTTTCTAGATAAAAAACATTTAAACATGAAGCTTTTAAGTTGTCTTTTCACAAAGAAAAAACGTAGCCCTCCACCTCTGTGTTTGAACCAATAGAAAAGCTGGTGCTCAGAGGAAGAGTGCGGGCTTTACTTGGCACTGGACTGGATGATGCCGTCATTCACCTCCTACATCGTTCCCTCTCTCACCTGGAGACCGCTGGGAGCACTGTGAGAATCATGTTCTTTGATTTCTCCAGTGCCTTCAACACTATTCTTCCCGCAGTCCTGAAGGACAAGCTGGAGAACTCTGGAGTGGACCATCACCTCACTACCTGGATTTTGGACTACCTCACCGACCGACCACAGTATGTGAGGACTCAGGGCTGTGTGTCGGACAGGGTCGTCTGCAGTACGGGGGCCCCACAGGGAACGGTTCTGGCTCTGTTCCTTTTCACCATCTACACTGCAGACTTCTCCCACAACTCCACCCAGTGCTTCCTGCAGTAGTCCTCTGATGACTCTGCAATAGTCGGCCTCATCACTGATGGGGACGACAAGGAGTACAGAGACTTTGTGGACTTGTGCCAGCTGAACTACCTCCAGATCAACACTAATAAAACCAAGGAGCTGGTGGTAGACTTCCAGTGTGGTGAGTGAGGGAGAATGGTGGCTAAGCTGTCATCCCTGAGCAGCTCCTTCAGTGGCTGCAGCACCCACGATGTGGGATGGAGAGATTTCGCAGGTCTTTCCTTCCCACTGCTGTCAGACTCTATAACATGGTCTCTGCAGATGACCACACACGTGCACACAGACAGACACAGGTAATCTTTGCCAGTCTCCCTAATGTGCAATTTTCCTGATATAACAAATCATTTTATTCTATTTTGTAAAGTATGTTATTATTTTATCATTTTATCGTATTCTATTTTTTTACTTAACTTTTAATGCTCTTAACTTCTACTGTCCACTTTCTGCTGTGGGACTAATATCTTATCTTGAAACTGGAAGCCTGTGATGATGTGTAAAATAAGCCCAGTTTGGATTATTACGACCTGACTTTACATTTAACAGCATGATGATATCAGTCAAATATATATTAGTCTCTCTGTAGATTTTCACACCATGCTAATTTCTGCGTGTGTTTCAACACAGAGGTGTTCGTTTTAAAAAGAGGACGAAATATGCTAATATGCTATTTGTAAGCGGGGCGGCCGTGGTTCCGGGGGTTGGAAGCTCATCTGTAACCAGAAGGTTGCCAGCTCGATCCCCCCCCCCCTCTCTCTCTGTTCTGGTAAGTTGTAAAGCGCTTTGGGTGCCTAAAAACCGCTATATAAATGCAATCTATTATTAAGAGCATTTCTTTAAACTCAGACAGATCAAAGACTGCTATCATATTTACTAAACATGAAAATATACTTAATAATTATTGTAAATTTAACTAATTTCCCGCAGCATTATTCAGTTTTTCTTTTAGCATTTAGTCTTTCATATTTATGACACCAGCATCTTAAGTTCCTTCTGTCTCACTAAATTCTGAATTTACTTTTTATAAAGTTAATTTAATAGTTTGCATGACACCCTGTTAGTTTGATCAGTTAACATGTGAACTAATCAAAATTAGACTTCTTTAGTGTTATTTAATATTCTGTGCAATTAACCAACATTCAGCAATTAACTAACATTCAGTTCCTCACAGCTTTATTCAGCTGCTCTGAGAAACTGAATGTTAACCATTCAGTTTCTCCTTTGTCAGGTCTGTTTTTTCACTTTTTGTAACACTGGAGCAGCTCTTTGTTTTTATTCGTGTTGCACAACTAAAAGGATAAATTTGTTGTTAATGAGTCGTATAAAGAAGCTGATCAGACCAAACAGTGTTTTTAGCATAAATTTAGAGGTGACCACGTTTTTGCTGTAGCTGCTCCCAGGGCTGGACTGGGACAAAAAAAAAAAAAAAAAAACCCACACAGCATGGCAGGGAAAATATTTCTTCTAACATGGCAACCTTTAAAAAGTGAAAGGAGATAGAAAGACAGATGAGAAAGAAAAACTTAATTGACTTTTTGATGGCATTTCACACACAGTCCTGGTACAGAATCTAGAAAATGTGGGAAAATACTGGCATCATAAACAGTACTTAGCTACTTCTGAAGAAAATATGATGGGACCCTAAAAAAAAAAAAATTACTATGTACAATAATGGATTTCTATACATTTTACATCAGATGAAGACGTTTGTTGTAAGATTCAGAGCGATAAACAAACAAGAGAGAAAAGCCGATCAGCTGATCACTGATCAGTTTCATGATTGAAGTAGAAACAGGAGAGGGAGGAGGGAGGAGAAGAGGCAGCTGTGCAGCAAAGACACAGAATAACTGCAGCTTTGTGTCTTTTTCATTGTAGCTGAAATACGGGACAAACTGTTCCTTTTCACCTCAATACCAAACGCGCAATATTTTCTCTGAATACCAGACGATTCCGTTTTTTAACGGGACGGTTGGAAACTCTAATAACTAACCTTATAAATAAGATAAAACAAGTTCAACATCAATAATATCATAGCACCCGCCCAGCAGTATAGAAACGAGTTATTGTAACTGACTGTAAAAGTCAGCATAACGAAAATAAACTCCACCTAAACTTGGTTTATATCAGATAGACTGCAGGTCATAACTTCTTACCTGAAGTTCAGTTCACTGCCTCAGGTCTCTGCTCCTCCTGCCTTTCCGTCATCCTGTCACGCCGGGGTGCGCCGGTGTGTGGAGAGAGGTAGACCCAGATGCAGACACGGTGGAGACAAAACGTAGTTTCAAAAAAATAAGCGAGCCTTTATTGGCAGATGGCAAAAGAAAGACCAGCCACTCGGGAAACTAAGGTGGCTATAGAACTCTGTATCAAAAAGGCTGAGACACTCAGTGAAAAAACTATGACAACTAAGAACACTGAGCAACTAGAAAACACAGAGAAACAATAGAGCAGACCTAAGTAAACTGTGGTGAGGTTAACAGACGATCCAACACTGACTGAGGGGAACACACAGACTAAATACACATGAGGAATAATCAAGGGGAGTCGGATCACATGGGAAACACGGCTGACAACAATTAACATAATGACAGGACACGTGAAACTAAATACAATAAACACAACACACCAAGCTCTTTCAAAATAAAACAGGAAACATAAGACACGGCCATGACTTGAATCTTACAACCAAGGAAAACTTAGACACAAAACATGGCAGAAAGTAACTAGATAAGCTGAAATGAAACTAGACTAAAAATAACAAAACACCAAGAAACTCAGAATACTGGGTCACATGACCCAGGGCCATGACACATCCACCTGCCAGCGTGTTGCATCTGCTGGCCTCCACCACTTGCTAATGTTACTGAATCTCTGGAAGCTCCGCAATACCACCACCAAACAATTGAGTTATTTTTACACATCTCCCAGGATCTGGCCAATCCACTGCCTTTCAGTGTTTATACCGTTACGGAAAAAAAACGGAAAAAAAAACCCATCGGCCCATAAAAACGAAAAATCACCATCGGGCCCGGTATGCCCGATGGCCAGTCCAGCTATGACAACCAGACTCAGAAAATCACTGATAATAATAGTTTGCTGTCATCACCAAGGGAGCAGGCTGGAGTCTGCAGGAGGATCAGATTCCGTGAGTCTATTTACAGTGAAGGTGAACACGAGGACAAATTTTAATATTAAATAAAATAAAGTAATAACAGCAAAAAGTAGAGCTGCTGCAACACGTGTGGAAGTGCAGTAAAGACATATACATGCGCAGCAAAGCTCTTCCTCTTATGTGTTTCATGCACAGACAATAATATGTTTCCACCCATAACGTGGATATTATTACAAAATAGACTGCACTTTTATTCATAAATCTGCTCCAACACAGGTCAGTGCCAATAATATGAAAGTAAAATGATTCACTTGTCAAAATTTCATTTTTTAATGATTGTTTTAATGAATGAATGTTTTCATTTTTTTTTAATGACTGATGAACGGTTGTTTGTTTTCCCATACTATGTTTCTTATGTGGCAGGATGAATGTTATTCCTCGGTTCAACCCACTTTCAGCCTGGCGCATTAGTGGGCGCTAGTATAAATAGTGGCTATTTGAGCATTCCTGGATTGCTTACCTGTGATCTACTTTTTGGTCAGAGATCATTTGCAGGCAGTGGCGGTCCTAGCCTGTTTGGCGCCCGGCGAACACTCCTCTGCCCCCCCCCACACACACACACACACACACAAAAAAACATATTAAGGATTGTACATTAACATAAAACTGTTGTCGGAACCATACTGAGTTTCACCAGAGAAACACACACACACATATGAAGAGAGAGGGAGTATGCATAGTAGAGATGGACCGATCCAATATTACGTATCGGTATCGGTCCGATACTGACCTAAATTACTGGATCGGATATCGGCGAGAAATAAAAAATGTAATCCGATCCATTAAATATCAAAAAAACACCTCACAAAACTTGCGACACGGCGTAACTCGGCTCATAACCGTAGCACGTCGGAGCAGTGTGCTCACGTGATAGAGCGGCTGCGTGTATTTGTAGCCTCGCTAGCAATCGAGCATTTCATCTCTGAGGAAGTTATCCCAGAGAAGCAAAGCAAGTGTGTAAGTTCATCTCTGAATGTTTGTAAAGCGTTCCCATGTTAAGCTTGACAACCGATATATGGAGCGACTGCCTCTTCTTGCTGCTACTTCAATCGTGAAACTGCTTAATGATCAGCTGATCGGCTTTTCTGTCACGAGTCCGTCTCTCTTCTTTGTTTTTGGCCCACTTTGCTCCAGAAAGAGGAAACCAGCGGCTGAACAACAGCAGCACGTTTAAGCTTGATAAGCTGTTGTTAGAATTTATTTAATATTACTTTCTACACCAGGATCCTTTTCTACGTAGCTGACGGCTGGTAACTGTGCAGGGGCGGATCTAGCAAAGTTTAGCAAGGGGGGGCCGATAGGGCATGGACAGGGAAAAGGGGGCACAAAGACATACTTTTCTTTCTTATTCTCATTTAAAATGTCTAGCTTTTAATAAATAATTATCTGAATCTTACACCCAAAGTTTTAATCTGATGTAAAATGTATAGAAGTCCATTACTGTATATAGTAACTGTTAAGTCTAATATACCCTAGTAAGCTATAGTACTTTTTCCTTTGGGAAGGTACCATCTGTGAATTCTGCAATTCTGTAGAAGAAAGATGTTGAATCTATTTAATTATTCTTGAAAAATAATTTATTTCTGTGCATTTTTTTTCACCCTGCATCAAATTAAAGTTGATTACGTCGATTAAGCATCATGAGGTGGAGGGTGGGGGGTGGTTCCCTATTTTTTTTTTTTGCTGGGAGTTTGCAACCCTATTAGTTAGGTTGCTTAATATTTCTGCTAAGTACTCTTTAAAATACCAGAATAGGGAGGATGGAGCAGGTTTAAGTTTATTAGATTGATCAGTGTTGCTGAACTATGAAATATTTTGGGCGCAGTGTATTTTTTACATACAGGTATAACAGAATAGCTTTAGTGTTGTTGTTTATTTAAACTTGAGGATGAACTTATACAAAATGCAGCAAGATATTAAAAAAACAATTTTATTGATTAAAAAACACACTATATCGGATTCATATCGGTATCAGCAGATATCCAAATTTATGATATCGGTATCGGACATAAAAAAGTGCTATCGTGCCATCTCTAATGCATAGTATGCAAACAGCTACCAAACAGCCATCATAATTCGTCATACAATGAGAACAGAACAAATCAACAACTGACACTGACTAATTAATATTAAAATCTGTAACATAATGTATTGTTTGGAGTTTAGTCTGTTACTGTTACTATTTTTACCATTTCTTCTTGGAGCAACTGTAACCCACATAATTTCCTTAGGGATTAATAAAGTATTCTGATTCTGATTGTTTCAGGATGACCTGCCATTATCCAATGACACATCTGCTTACCTGTATCTTTTGCTCATTTCTCCTCCTCTTCTTTTCTCTTTTTTCTAAACTGAGCACCTGATGGCTTTGAACTTTTCTTGTCCATCTTCCGTTGGTTTTAATTTTGCACTCCAGCATGAACACAAATCCCCCAACTCGAGGATCACCACAATATAACCTACTAGCTACACCTGAGCTCACAGATTCACTTTGTCTAAGGTGTATTTCTGGGATTTCACACAACCCAGGATTCAAATAATGGCTTGGATTTACATCATTATGAATGAAATGTGCTCTATCTGGAAGCAGCCGAGCCCCTCCCCTTTTGACAGGTTGTGTGTGAGATCATCACACTGTAAATGATAAATTTTAAATTGTTATTGATCCCTTTACCTCTAGTCCTAAAGTGTATATTTCTTTTCTTACTCTTCTCATATTTATTGTTTGTTTACTTGCACTGCTGTAACTGGAGCCTCGTCGTCTCGTCTCTCTATATACTGGACTGTTGGTAGCGGAGATGACAATAAAGTTTACTTTGACTTCAGCAGCAGGCGCACCGAGGGCTCTCGCGCTCACTTTCCGCGTATAGAATTTCGAAAAAACATTGGTGCAAATTATAAGTTTGTATCATAATGTCTGGTGTTTTCGTATTTGTTGGTTTGTTTTTATTTTGTTTTATTTTGCGAGTTGGTTATTAGATGCTGCTCCAGCCAGCCAGAGAATTCCCCGCCACCCCGCCCTCTCCTCCCTGTGCCGCAAGCAGCAGGCGCACCTCGCAAACGGAGGGCGCCCTTACTCCCAGCAAATGGGCGATAGAAAACCGATCAGTGCCTACGACATTCCCAATATGCGCTGGCATGATGTCGGGGCAGCATGAGCACGAGCAATTTTTTTTTTTTTTTTTGCCCGTGATGCCGCCCCCCACCACGATGCCGCCCCGGGCAACCGCCCGTGTCGCCCATATCTAAAACCGCTACTGTTTGCAGGTTAGTAGTGATGGCCAAATGAAGCTTTCTGAAGCATTGAAGCTTGTATTGAAAAACGGTTCATTAGTCGAAGCTTTTCAACACAGTCCTCTCTGGTGACATCTTGTGGCCAAAAATATGAAGAGCAGCTTGAATCCACAAAATAAAACCAACTGCTTCATAATGATAGCCCACTCTACAGAGTGGGATTCTGTCTGATATTGGGCTGCTGTTGTGTTGCTTTGAACGTGTATTTTTTTGGTGTTAAAAAATGTGGTTTATTTGTTTAATAAATAATTTTGACCAGTAAACCTTCCTTGTTTAAACATGCACCATGGTTTGGTCTTTCTTTGCTTGTGACTTCTTGATGTTGGTAAATACAATAATTGACAAATACCACCTTACATTTGACATACATATAACAATGCACATTACGGAGTATGCTTCTGCTGTGAGGTCCTACCTCTATGTACTTATGCAATTAATCGCTAGACGGGTATATTTATAAATAATATTATATTAGGGACATTTTCCTATACATATTTTTGACCTGGGGGCAAAATTGATTGTGAATTGGAAAGGGAAAATGCTTATGAACTTACAAACTAAAAACATGATGCATTTAAGGTAACCCTTTTCCATTTTTATTTAAGAAGAGAATTTGTTCCACTGTGCGATGGCCGAACCTGTTCCTTTTCGTGGAGATAATTTCTCCTGCCTTAAGGGAAATCCCTTCACATGGCACAAAAGAGGCTGGAGTGCAGAGAAACTGGTAAAGATGCAGTTATACAGTCTACCTGGGCCCCAGAAACTATCAGCTAAAGAGAATAAATAAATTAAATTGCTGCACATTTTGTAGACTAACATTTTAAGATTATTTTAAAAAATAAAATATATCTTTTCATAACATTAAATGTTATGAGTCAAATGGAAGTCTTTCTAAAGTTATTTAATGATATTTATATTATGAAAAGCAGATTTTTGACATTTTAAGTTTTTCCCGTTTTCAGATAAAATAAACACGCACAAAACAAAAGCAAACAGCCAGAACACTAAGCTGGAAAAACCACCCAATTGACCAAAATCAACTCAAAATACACCCACACAACAGAACCTCCTCTATTCCTCGCTGGCTCCAAATCTCTCAGTAGAATGATCAGTGGTTTGCTATCTGTCACCATCAAAACACTCCACAAATCCCGTGATTGATTCACCTGCTTATAAACCAGTGAATCAGATACCGAAGCAGTTACGTTCTAAATGAAGCTTCGGACGTCACTGATCACGTGACTCTGGCCAAACGAATCAAGCTTCGACACAGTGCTTCTGAAGCAGTTTTTTTTGACACACCCACCGGAGCGTCAGCTTCAAGCGAGCATCACTACAGGTTACCCTTCTGAAGCCTCCATCGCGGCTGGTAGGTGTTTACTAGTGATGGGTAGATGAGGCCTCGTGAAGCGTTTCAGCACATTCCCCAAACTGTATCGATACTGTGTCGACACAGTGTTGCTGTTTTGCTCCATACTGACACCTGCTGGACCTTAAATATCATTGCAGGGAACTTACTTGAGACTCACAACAGACACTGATTCAATGACATAGTCATACGTGTATACACTGTAAGGTATTGTACTTTCCATGGAATCATTTTATATGTTTTACATTGCAAATATTGTAGACATCTTTAAAATATATTGTGAATGACATAAAGTAAAAATTAAAATGAAAGTATTGTGAATATAATATTACCCATTTAAATGTAATTGATTCAGAGTTAGGGTGGCTGGCCTCTCCCTTAGAGATAGGGTGAGAAGTTCGGCCATCCGGGAGGGGCTCAGAGTAGAGCCGCTGCTCCTCCACATCGAAAGGAGCCAGTTGAGGTGGTTCGGGCATCTGACAAGGATGCCTCCTGGGCGCCTCCTGGGTGAGGTGTTCGGGCATGTCCCACCGGGAGGAGGCCCAGGGCAGACCCAGGACGCGCTGGAGAGATTATATCTCTCGGCTGGCCTGGGAACGCCTTGGTGTTCCCCCGGATAAGCTGGAGGAGGTGGCTGGGGAGAGGGAGGTCTGGGCTTCTCTGCTTAGGCTGCTGCCCCCGCGACCCGGCCTCGGATAAAGCGGATGAAGATGGATGGATGGATGGATGATTCAGAGTTTATTATAAATTTCTATTCAGAAAAATAAGTTTATCCAATGTTTTTGCATTCAGTCTATTGCGGGGGGGGGGGTTTCACACCATTTCCCCAGCTTTGGAAAACTCACAGGCACAGATGAAGCTGGGGTACACAAAAACTGTAAAGTCAGGTGGAAAAGGTTCTGATAAGATGTCTTCCTTTCCCCCAGTACGTTAAAGGATCCTCTGATCTTGGAATGTTTCTCTCCGACACTCTCCACAATACTAAGGGGTTGGCAGTCCTTTATAATAAACTTCAGGACTGCCTGGTCCAGAACAGTCTTCCTAGATGCTTGATTTCAAAATAATAAAACACATATTAATAAAAAAAAAAAAAAAGTGTTGATAAAGCTGTTCAGTGTCTATATAGGCCTACCTGTGTTCATTCTCAGTGTGTTTGTCTCCTCATTTTCATGTTTGGCTCTGTAATGCCTCTGTAACACTGAGGAGGTGCTTTTGTTTGTAAGAAAGCTCCATGAAACAGATGCGACATTTATCCTGCATAAAATGAAATAAATAATTTACACTGCAAGTCACATTGTTGTTTTTCCTATTCTGATAGATTACACTGAAACAAACAGTTACCTTATTTGCAGTTAAAAGATCAAAATGACCCCACACAGCAGAAACATTTCCATTTTGTTATGGAAAGATGTGTATTTTTATTTATCTTTGCGAGAGTCAATTTGTGGGGGGGGGGGTTTGGTGGCGACTCGTTCCGTTGACAGATGCGGATGCGGTACCTTTTAAACACAGCTTGGCGCGTTGGTAATGAGCGATACAGCAGCTGTATCGATCACGTGACTTTTTCTTAAAGCGACGCACGCACCGATACAGGCATCGCTAGGTGAGCTTGATACATGCGCCGGGGCGTCAGTGTTGCTGGACCCATCACTAGTCAACACACTTAATGACTCCAGATTAGAAGCAGTGTCTGTGACACGACGCCTAAGTTGGTCATGGAGATGGGTGGCTGCTTGTGTGTGTAGATGTAAAGAGTTCCGCTCAAGTGCACAATATAGCATTTTCATCATCGGGATTACTTTTGATCCTGAAACTCTCCTCTCCTCAGACAACTCCACTGTGGCCTGATGGAAAGGGGCCAGCACAAGAAGTGCTTCCCTTATGATGTTACACTCATCAGCCGTAAGTGGAGTTAAATCTGTTGGTAGAGAAGCAAGAGATACCCAGACTGCTTCTTTCTCATCATGTAGCCGTGACAGCATCTGATATGTGCTGTTCCAACGTGTTGGTACCTCGTTGATAAGTTTCAAGACAGGCTGTCCCATCTGCTGCTGCACTTGAGCAAGCTTTTCTTTGGCTGTAGTGCTGGATCTGAAGAATGATACGATTTGTCTAGATTTTTCTCTTATGGATGAAAGTTCAGGGATTTGATCACATGATTTCTTGACCAATAAATTGAGTTTGTGTGCAATGCAAACTGAATGTCGAATTTGGAGAGTTCTTGTTGCTGCAATCATGTTTGGTGCTGCATCGGTCACAAGACACCTTACCTTATTTGTGATGGCCCAGTCATCCATCATGCCCTTTTTGAATTGGGCCAAATTGTCTGCAGTATGACTTTGTGGAAAGTGTTTCACACCCAACACAGATGTACACAACTGCATATTCTCATTAATGTAGTGACAAGTAAGAGCCAAGTAAGCCTCCATGTTCAGAGGTCCACAGGTCAGCTGTTATACTCACTGCCACAGCTTGCTGTACTTCCATTTTCACTCGTTCGAGTTCCTCCGCATGTTTTTTGGCTATCAATTCCTTTATGGTCTGAAGATGAAACAAAACTAAATCAGTATGCAGTACTTAACATCAGCTACCTGATGAAACATTGTCTATACAAACCTTTCTGGTTGGCAAAACATATGATGGCTCAAGGACCTGAACCAGCTCCCTGAACCCCTCACTCTCCACAATGCTAAGGGGTTGGCAGTCCTTTATAATAAAATTCAGGACTGCCTGGTCCAGAACAGTCTTCCTAGATGCTTGATTTCAAAATAATAAAACACATATTAATAAAAAAAAAAAAAAAGTGTTGATAAAGCTGTTCAGTGTCTATATAGGCCTACCTGTGTTCATTCTCAGTGTGTTTGTCTCCTCATTTTCATGTTTGGCTCTGTAATGCCTCTGTAACACTGAGGAGGTGCTTTTGTTTGTAAGAAAGCTCCGCAGAACAGATGCGACATTTATCCTGCATAAAATGAAATAAATAATTTACACTGCAAGTCACATTGCTGTTTTTCCTATTCTGATAGATTACACTGAAACAAAGACAGACAAATTATTTGCAGTTAAAAGATCAAAATGATCCCACACAGCAGAAACATTTCCATTTTGTTATGGAAAGATGTGTATTTTTATTTATCTTTGCGAGAGTCAATTTGTGGAGGGGGGGGGTTTGGTGGCGACTCGTTCCGTTGACAGATGCGGATGCGGTACCTTTTAAACACAGCTTGGCGCGTTGGTAATGAGCGATACAGCAGCTGTATCGATCACGTGACTTTTTCTTAAAGCGACGCACGCACCGATACAGGCATCGCTAGGTGAGCTTGATACATGCGCCGGGGCGTCAGTGTTGCTGGACCCATCACTAGTGTTTACTTTTTGTAGTGTGTACATTACCTGACTTGGTGGTAAACGGGTGTTGTTTTTAGGTCGTAGCTGTAGAAGCCTCCTATGAGCCACTCTGCTCATGTTTCATGACGTGGCTTACTCTGTACGTAATCAACTTTTGTTAGGATCTCTGCCTTTTATTGTTCTTTTATAGTAATTACTTATTATGCTTTGCAGGAAGTGTGGGCCTTAGTTTTACGCCACGCTACGCGAACTGAAGTGCTGCTGCTTTGCTTTGCTTTGCTTTTACGGTCTGTTTCTGTTGCGAAGTTAGTTTTCCTGCTGCTGCCAGCTTTTAAAGTGGACGTCGGCGTGGACAGCGGCCATATGCATGCCGGTTATGGGAGTCAGCTAGCGTGCATATTGATTGACCGGATTATTAACTTATAGTGCGATCGTGGCTCAAGAGTTGGGAGTTCGCCTTGTAATTGGAAGGTTGCCGGTTCGAGCCCCAGCTTGGACAGTCTCGGTCGTTGTGTTCTTGGGCAAGACACTTCACCCGTTGCCTACTGGTGGTGGTCAGAGGGGCCGGTGGCGCCAGTGTCCGGCAGCCTCGCCTCGCCTCTGTCAGTGTGCCCCAGGGTGGCTGTGGCTACTATGTAGCTTGCCGTGAGTGTGTGTGTGAATGGGTGGATGTCTGGATGTGTAAAGCGCTTTGGGGTCCTTAGGGACTAGTAAAGCGCTATATAAATACAAGCCATTTACCATAGTCGGGCAGACGGCAAGTTGGAGCAATACGGCGATTCCGTTGCTCCAGATTTTAAAGTTTATCCAGATTGTGTGTTGTTTTTCTGTTGTTTTGATTTGTAGTTTGGATTTTTGTTATGCCACTGGTGGGAGGCCCTTATTCTATCTGCAGATCACCAGTGTGGTCCTGCAGTTGGGTTATCCCCCAGCGCTGCATATTAGTTTGTTGTAATATATTAAAATTTTCTTTGTTTCTTTTATTCAGATGCGGAGCGCCGACGTGGAGGAGACTAGGGTGCCTTGGTGGTGGGATCCTTTGAGTGTACACACCTGCCTTGTTTAGTTTATTAGTGTGAGTGTGTGATAGTGTGCTGCTCTTGTGTCTTGGTGTGTTTTCCTTTCTTTTTTTTAATTTGTGAGTGGCATCCCTGCCCCTCCACTGGTAAGCCTCAGCTCTGAATACCTTTTTTTTTTTTTTTTTTTTTTTTTAAGCATATTTGTACATTGATATTTATGATTGTGCTTTTATACGTTGTTTTAAATAATTATTAATAAATTGTTAAACTGTTTTATCATTGAACCTCGTCTCTGTACTGAATATAGCGGACCTAAGTGCCTTTTTGGTGATTTAGTGTTACTTCCAGTATTCTCTGGGTGAAATTACCAGGGTGGCGTTGTCTTTTGTGAAGAGTATTTACTTTAGTCCCACCTCGTGCTGCCACATTATTTATTTCAATGCTTTAGAAATAATAATAATAATAATAAATCCCTTACACACCTGAGTTTAACATCATGATACTATGAACTTTGGTGAAGTCAACAGAGATGAGGACTTGTAGAAAGTTTGCATAAGGACTCAAAATGTCTGTCAGCAAGCAGGTACTTGAAAAAATGACAACAGGTTGGCCCTGAGCCCTGTTAGCCTGCCATGCCTCAGGACTTTGACTCTGATCCTGGAACTGAGTCAGACTTCATAAACTGTTTATCTTTGCTTCCCATCTCCGCTTCTCAAACCCTCCTCCATTTTGTCAGTAAGCTCATGAATGAGCTCAGCCTCCATTTTACCATCCCACATTACAGGAAGAGAGTTGTGGCACACCCTGTTTGTGCAGTTTGTTTTCTTGACTGATTACAGCTCCGATAAAAGCTGCATCAACTGGTTCAGCAAGCCACATGCAAGCCAGTTTTAAAACCTACAATAAGTTGAAACGTTAACTTTTTATTTATTCCTGTTTAAATCTTGGAGTAGGAACATGAGGAGTGAAGAGGGCACGTTTAGAGCCAAAAAATCAAGCACGGGCCTACTCCACTCTGTGTAACAGTATACGTGATATGCAGGGGTTTCACTGCCTAATTAAGCAAGTTGAGAGCCCGAGCAGAACAGACATTGATTACTCCAATCCTCTAAAGGCATTGAAATGCCACACTCTGAGCAATTTTGAGATGTAGGGGCTGCCATACTACATGATCAAAAAAAAAAAGGGGCGCAGTGACCTACACCTGTTTTCACACCTTGGCTCACGTGATTATGTAGAGGATCATTAGGGGGTCCTTTGTCCCTCTTGGGTGGAGGGGGGAGGGGGTATTCCTACAGGGCTTAAATCTGGGACTCTCCACCATTTGACCTTAGAACTGAAGAAGCTTCTTGGATGAGAGGTGAAACGTCTTCAAGCAACTTAAAGAAGTCCAGACGCTTTTCTTTGCAAACTCCTTAGACTACGATGACCTGGATGACTGAGAACCTTCACAGACATCTTGCCTTTAGTGTTCTTTTGTTAAAGTAGTTCCACTTGACTATGTCAAATAGGTGGCATACCCATCTAAGTTAAATGTGATCCCAACACTACAGACAGTCTGGTGGATGTTGAAAGCTGACTGCAAGGTCGACTTCATGAGCATTTCCAGTAATATTGGAAGCCCATATAATGCCATCTTGAGTATTTATCTGTTAGTAACCAGTTTTTGACATTTGTAGGGCCATATAAATATAACAACACAGTAACTAAAGAGGTAACATATTAAAGATCATCCAGGCCTTTTTGTCTTTGATTTTCTGTCATGGTCATGGTCTTGCACTTAATTACCAAGCAGCTAAAACATTCTGATGTACTGAAGCAGACCGTTAACTACAGTCATAATTTACTGTCTATAACAAGCTCATCATTTTTTAGAACATAGATTTCACCAAATTTTGAATATGTGCTGATGAATGTGGAAATTCTGTTGATTCTGATTCTGATTTCTAGGATGTAATAATTTCAAAATGCTGTAGCCGTAAAACTTGAATGGTAAATGGCCTGCATTTGTATAGCGCTTTACTCAGTCCCTAAGGACCCCAAAGCACTTTACACTACATTCAGTCATCCACCCATTCACACACTGGTGATGGCAAGCTACGTTGTAGCCACAGCCACCCTGGGGCGCACTGACAGAGGCGAGGCTGCCGGACACTGGCGCCACCGGGCCCTCTGACCACCACCAGTAGGCAAACATGGGGTTAGTATCTTGCCCAAGGATATTTGGCATGCAGCCAGGAGGCAGCCTGGGATTGAACCACCGACCTTCTGATTGGTGGCGGACCTGCTCTACCACCTGAGCTACAGCCACCCCAACTTGAAACTTGAAAGTGATCTTGGATCCACCTGATGAACAAGAATACAGAGTTAGCAATTGATGACATGGTTATTGTAAATATATGAGTGTGAATTTTGTGTTTACTTTTTACTTTTTGTAAAGCATGAAAGCTACCACAAAGGGTCTACATGATGTTTTAAATAAATAAATGTGGTGGAACTTGGTGATAAAAATTAGGCTTTCTTTGAGATAAAACCTTTAGGAGCTAGCTTAATGTTATACTTTCAGCACTGAATTATATAAAATACTGCATAAAAAAGAACAACAAAGTCATTACAGAAATGTTTATCCCAACTAAGAAAACAGACCCAAAACAGGCTTTTAAACAACTTTAAGGTGTGAGGAGTATATGTTGCTGAATTTATAAGGTGCACCTAAATGCATTTGGAATGGCGACGTCATATTGAACTGTACATTATGCTATAGGTGCGCAAATTATTTCCAAGCGTGGATGCCTTCTGGTCTGACATGAAAAAGCAGGTAAGCTTCTATGTAGAAAAGAAAGGATATTTTGCTCAGTATCAGAGTGGTTTTAGAAGAGGTACAATGGAACCAGCGTTATATTTAATAAGTGATATATATTATAAGTCAATAAGAAGAGTGTGCTGGTGGTCTTTTTTGATATAGAGAAAGCATGATGTGGAGGGAAGGTCTATTAATTAAAATGAGGGAAATGTGTATAAATGGTCGAATGTTTAGATGGATTAAGGATTTTTTGGAAGGAAGGGGGAGTGTGACTGCAGTATGGAACAGGAAACAATAGAACACGTTTTATTGCACTGTCAGGAGTATGATATTGAAAAAAGACAACTGATCAAAAAACTGGACATATGAGAGTGAAACTGGACTTGATTGATTTATTTCGCACAAACTGTATAAATGAAAGTTATCAGGCAGTATTTTGGTTTTTAGGGTGGACCCATTTGTTTGGGAGGATTTGTGTGTGTGTGTGTGTGTGTTTAATTTCGGTCTACACTCCACACCTGTTGGTGGCGGTAATGCACCATTCTGCCGTTTGTCAACCGCCAATAAACCCTATAAAGAATAATAATAAGAAGAAGCAGGTAAGCCTTCTTGATTTGTTGCGAAAGGAATGGGGAAGTAAAAGTTATCAGGCCTTATTTCAGTTTTAAAGGAAGGGAAACTGTTTGAAAGGGTTTGAGGATTTATTTTTTTTTTATTTTTTTTTTTTTGAGCGTCGTTCCAGACCATACTCCATACCAGTTGGTGGCGGTAATGCACCTTTCAGTTGTTTGCCAACCGCCAATACAAATGTAAGAAAGAAGAAGAAGAAGAAGCAGGTAAGCCACGTGCTCATGGTCACGTGATGTGGTTGTGTTTCGAAACACCTGAGCTTCAGGAGTGAGACAGCCAGGAAACTAGTGTAGGGAACTACAGCTGACGGACAGCTCTTTAAAGAAACAGCGGTTTTTTTCTCAAAATCTGAAATTTTATATTATCAGCTTTTAAACTCGTTTTGTTCGTTTATTCACTGAAAATACCAACAGACTCAGATATTTAAAACAAACTACGTGTCAGATCATCAGAACTCGAGAATACGGAAATGTCAGGTGTAACTGCGTCGCTCTGCTCCACTTTGCTGTTTCTCGGTGTCTTTGTGTTGGTGTCTGCAGGTGAGGTTTAACATAAAAGTAAAATATATTTGTCCTGGAAAAAAGAACAAGAATGATCGTGTGATTAATTGACATTCATTCAGCACAGAGACAGAGAAGTGTAATGTGTGTGTCAGTGTGATGTGTTGTAGTGTCAGGAGTCAGTATACAGCTACAAAGCTTTTTGTTCAGTGTATACAAACAGCTGTAGCTCCATAAAGGCAGCATGCAGAGACTCACAGTGTCTTATAATGAGAGGCTGCTTTCCCTCACACATTATGGTCACTTATTATCAGCACATGTTGTTGTTGTGTGGAAGCTAACATCTTGTAGTTTCTGACACTTTGCATGTTTAGCATGAAGCTAAAATTCCCCCTCAGTGGGTCACTGGTGACCTGCTGGATGTTCAGAGGTTCATTAAATCCAACATGACTAAAACCTCAAATGTCAAAGGAAATAAACAAAAAACTTAAAATCAATCATTCTGATCATAATTGTACTTTGACCTTTAACCTCTCTGCTCTGTGTTGTTTCCTCTTTCAGACCAGAAACTCATCACAGCTGAGTCTGGACAGGACGTCACCCTGCCATGTCAAGCTCCAAACAACAACAACAAGATCATAGTTTTAGAGTGGAGCAGAGCTGACCTGGGAGATAAAAAAATCATTTTCTATCGGGATGGTAAATTTGTTCCAGCCATCCAGCATCCATCTTTTAAGAACCGGGTGGATCTGCAGGACAGACAGATGAAGGATGGAGACGTGTCTTTGATTCTGAAGGATGTGACGATTAATGATGCTGGAACATACGAGTGTCGTGTCTACGTGGAAGGAACACAATCATGGCAGCTCAGCAGCATTGAACTGAGAGTTCATCCTCCAGGTGAGTGAGTAGTGTTGAGTGTGTGTGTGATCAGAGGTGAAGCTGCTTCCTGGTTGTTGATGTTTGTTTGTTGTATGGATGAGCTGGTGGATGTCAGAGGTAGACAGATGTTTCTCCAGATGTTGTCTTTGTGGCTGGTAGTCGAGAGTTGTAGAGCTTTAAGCTCAGGTTCTCTTTTTAATCACTGAAAATACAGACTCACACATTTCTAACAATCTAAGTTCAGCAGTAATACTAACACTGAAGTCTCTGCTGTAAGTGTGTCAGTCTGCTCCACTTTTCTGTTTGACAACATATTCATGCTTGTGTCTGTAGGTGATATTTAAACTTTAAAAGGAAAATATATTTGTCCTGGAAAAAAGAACAAGAATGATCGTGTGATTAATTGACATTCATTCAGCACAGAGACAGAGAAATGTAATGTGTGTGTCAGTGTGATGTATTGTAGTGTCAGGAGTCAGTATACAGCTACAAAGCTTTTTGTTCAGTGTATACAAACAGCTGTAGCTCCATAAAGGCAGCATGCAGAGACTCACAGTGTCTTATAATGAGAGGCTGCTTTCTCTCACACATTATGTTCACTTATTATCAGCACATGTTGTTGTTCTGTGGAAGCTAACATCTTGTAGTTTCTGACACTTTGCATGTTTAGCATGAGGCTAAAATTCCCCCTCAGTGGGTCACTGGTGACCTGGTGGATGTTCAGAGGTTCATTAAATCCAACATGACTAAAAACTCAAATGTCAAAGGAAATAAACCAAATATTTAAAGTCAATCATTCTGATCATAATTGTACTTTGACCTTTAACCTCTCTGCTCTGTGTTGTTTCCTCTTTCAGACCAGAAACTCATCACAGCTGAGTCTGGACAGGACGTCACTCTGCCATGCCGAGCTCCTAACAACAACAACAAGATCATAGTTTTAGAGTGGAGCAGAGCTGAATTGGGAGATAAAAATATCCTTTTGTACCGTAATGGTAAATTTGCTCCAGCAACCCAGCATCCATCTTTTAAGAACCGGGTGGATCTGCAGGACAGACAGATGAAGGATGGAGACGTGTCTTTGATTCTGAACAATGTCACGATTAATTACACTGGGACTTACGAGTGTCATGTCTACATGGAAGAAACGAGCTCATGGAAATCCATCAGCTTCATCTACCTTCATGTTGTTCCTCCAGGTGAGTGAGTAGAGTTGAGTGTGTGTGATCAGAGGTCAAGGTGCTTCCTGGTTGTTGATGTTTGTTTGTTGTAAGGATGACCTGGTGTATTGGTGAGTGTCAAATCTTTGAGTCGCCGAGTAGCTTAATAGGGGAATAATGTTGATGTGCCCAAACGTAAGTCTAAGTTTCAATTTAGGACTCCTTTATTTGTTATCAAATGTTTTTAAAGTCAATCCAAAATACCAGTGATCTAAACATTTCAGGCTTGAGCGGTCAGTTAAAGTCAACTTCCCCCATCACATATTCACTCAAAAATTTCCCTCGGTAAGCGAATTTGGTGATAAAACAATCACTACTACTGCTACCAACACCATGTGCCCCAAAGCTATGCCTATTCACCACATGGTGGATGTCAGAGGTAGACAGATGTTTATCCAGATGTTGTCTTTGTGGCTGGTAGTCTAGTATTGTAGAGCTTTAAGCTCAGGCCCTCTGTTAATCACTGAAATTACAGACTCACACAATTCTACTTTCTACTGCTGATCTTAGATCAGTGGTTCTTAACCTGGGTTCGATCGAACCTCAGCAGACCCTCCGCCATGACATGCACGGCTCATTTTGTGCACCAGTAAAAGACATATCTATGTCTTGAATTTGAAAAAAATCATATTTTATTTTTCACTAAAGAGGGGTTCAGTGAATGCGCATATGAAACTGGTGGGATTCGGTACCTTCAACAAGGTTAAGAACCACTGTCTTAGATCAAGGCAGCATCCAGAGACTCACAGGCTGGGTCTGCAGCCTTAAAAGCCGCATTTTAAGGCCAATTACGTCACAGCGACGCGACAAAGGCTGTCCCAATTCAAAGGCTGCTTGAAATACGGTCCTCAAATGCATCCTTCAGTTCCCCGGATTTGAAAGATGGATCGGTGTAGACTTCATGGCCCAACATATCCCAGCATATCATATTGTTGTCTGTGGAAGCTAACATCTCTGATCCTGTGTTGGGTCACTGCTGGCTGCGGCTGTGTGATCAAACAATAAAGATAATTATTGATAATTAACTTTTAATTATAGAAGTATCAGAGATGTGCACATTAAAGTTGATAGAGCTCATTTCACTCATGTTTGACAGACAACACTGAAGGCCAGTGATATGGGGGTATTGTCATTTCATGAGAGAATCGATTGCCCCTGTAATTAATAGATGTGGTTGTCTTGCGTTTATATTTAGACTTTAACATTTTTCAGCAGTTTCTGTAGGTGGATGGTATTAATAATGTAATCATTGTACAGCACAGTGCTTCTCTCTCTCCCTCTCTCTCTCTCTACCTCAACCAGCAGTTTCTTTCTCTTTTGTCTCCAGTAGTCATTAAAGAAGGTGAGATTTATTTAATCACACCTTGGAGCTTGGTGTTTAAGTGGATGAATAGTTTATATTGGTTTTCACAATCCACCACTCACTGGTGCTTCTTAGCAGGTGAGCCACTTTTGAACCTAACCTTACCTTAACTGGGGTCGCTTCATGTAGGTGGTTTGAATTCCACTTCAGATAAGTGTTTCAAAACATCTGAGCTGCAGAAGCTCGACACAGTGTAGAAACATCAGTATCGAGTTGATGCACACTGTGTGTAGGAAGAACAACTGAAAGCAGCAGAAATGTGTGAATGTTTGGGTTTTAGCAGCTCTTAAGACCAGTACATTTGGGTCAGCAGGTAGAGTGGGGCATCAACTAATTGGAAGCTTGGTGGTTTGATCCCTGGTTGCTTCACTCTTCATGTCAGAGTATCCTTGGGTAAGATGCTGAGCCCTGAGTTCCCTTTATGTGTTCATTGGAGTGTGAATATTGGATAGAAAAAAAGTGCTTGTGTGATCAAAAAATGTTGTGTAAAAGCACATTTGACTGCATGAGTACATACGTGCTTTAGAAGAACCAGTCCCTTTATGTTTGGAGTGTGAGAAAATATTAATGAAAATTCAACAACAGCGTCGCTGAACACAACAATCCAACGGACCAAGCCTGAGGCTTAAAAGAAGACATTATTGAAAAGCAGGTCAGATAAAAATTGGTAGTGTGGAGTTTTTGGGGGGGTTTAAAATCCGAACGACTCACGGACCGGTACCGGCCCGAGGCCCGGGGGTTGGGGACCGCTGCTGTAGAAGTCTGCGGGGAAGGCTTTCTTTCTTGACCGGTGTAAACACTTTATTGCTGAGTTTGTGTTTTTTTTTTAAAATCCTGCATTTTTGGTCATACCAAACTAAAAATGTTTTCTATTTTTAAATATTGGGGGTCCCATGTTTAAAGTTGGAGAATTAGGTCTTTTGTTTTCTGCTTACTCATTAGCTAAGGTCTTGTCAATCACAAGTCATTGGCCAATGTTCAAATTGTTTAACAGTCTACTCTGCCCGTTTTTTCCACTCATATCTGGTTTCTTCCAACCATGTCACCGAAAACACTCATCTCAGGGTTTGCAAAATCACCTCAAAGGGTGACGAAACAATAGCTAATTCCATCTTTAAAATTGTATATGCTAAGCTAAGCACAATGGCTTACAACAAAAACACGAGGAGACACAAATGTCACAAAATATATCAGTCATTTTATTATCAGCCATAGCCACAAGCTGCTACCTTAATGATAAGACATGGCATTGTTATTGTTTTTGATTAGAAGAGATAAAAAATTTTTTGAAAAGATTTCAAAGATTTTATTTTAACATTTATTAATCAGGAAGAAAAGAGCTGATGCACAGAGTCACAGCAGTCCTACATTCCCTTACTTATTCCTGCATTGTTGTAATAAATGCTTTTCTTGTAATTTTACAGTTTCTCTTAGTTTTTAGTTTAACAATGTTTTTAAAAATCAGACAGAAAGGGAAGGTTTACGTTATGGATTTGACTTGATTATAGTGGGGAAAAAAATCTAAATCATGAGTAAAAACTAACATTTATCCAGTAGCTGGAATTATGTTTCCCATGTTGGAAGTGGCAGCCATCTTAGAAAATGGTGATTAATTTGAAACCTTAATGGCATTTGGAGACAAACAGATTTTTGTGCTTCTGTCCATGTTTTTCAGAATTACTCAAATGTCAAAAAAGAAATAACATATTTAAATTAAATCATTCTGATCATAATTGAACTTTGACCTTTAACCTCTCTGCTCTGTGTTGTTTCCTCTTTCAGACCAGAAAATCATCACAGCTGAGTCTGGACAGAAGAACGTCACTCTGTCATGTCGAGCTCCAAACAACAACATCATAGTTGTAAAGTGGAGCAGAGCTGACCTGGGAGATGAATATGTGCTTCTGTACCGAGATGAGGTGTTTGTTCCAGCAACCCAGCATCCATCTTTTAAGAACCGGGTGGATCTGCAGGACAGACAGATGAAGGATGGAGACGTGTCTTTGATTCTGAAGGATGTGACAATTAATGACACTGGAACATACGAGTGTCGTGTTGTCCAGAGAAGAGCAAACCACAGGAAGAGAGCCATTTTACATGATAAGACCATCGACATCATCTACCTGAGAGTTGTTCCTCCAGGTGAGTGAGTAGAGTTGAGTGTGTGTGTGATCAGAGGTGAAGCTGCTTCCTGGTTGTTGATGTTTGTTTCTAAAGATGTTGTTGATGAGACTTTGTAGAAAGCAGCTGGTCTGAGTGATGTGATCAGAGTGCAGTAGATAATGTCTGACAGCAGTTTGAAGAGGAAATGGATTCTGTTCTGTTCTTCACTCATCACCTACCTGACAGCTGACACCTCACACCTGTTTCTCACCTGCAGGTCAGACAGGAGGAGACACAGAGGATGGATCTGTTGGACTGATTGCTGGTCTGTCATTTTCTGCTGTGCTTCTTGTTGCTGCTGTTGTTGGTTTTTTGATCTACAGAAGACGTAAACTGAATCCTTCTGATCCAGATGAAGCAGAGCATCTTCAGCCTGAATGTGAGTCAGATGAACAAACACAAAAAACATAAATAAATGATGGTGAACATCCAGCAGACGGCTGTAGAAAGCTGGATGTTCAGAGTCTGATGTTATTTCTCTGATGATCATCATGTTCAGACTCAGACCAACAGTGTGTGTCTGTGCTGTCTGTCAGTGACTCTGAACTACAGTTTATTCATCTTCAGGCTGTTCATGAGATTTACTGACACAAAGACAAACTGTGTTACAAACATACATGAATTTCTGAGCTCTGATCTCAGAGTCAGTCAGTGTTTTTGTGTTGGAGCTTCAGCTTCAGCTGTTTGTAAGAACTTGTTCTGTGATGAACAACACAGACCTGAGATCAGCTGTTACACACACTGAATGAAGTGACAACACAAACGCTGTGTAATGATCTGAGTGTAGATGAAGGTCTGTGGATTATAGACGATCAATAATCTGCCTGATTGTGTTCAGGATCATTGATCAGTTACAAATGAATGAGCTTTGACCCAGTTTGGATGTAGAAATGTTGTCTCAGTCAAACTGAGCTCTTTCATGTTTCTATGAACTTTGTGTGTGTATAACAACCCTCTTGTTACAGAACAAATGTAAATAATATACAGCTCCATATTTGCATGTGTTCAGCATACGTTACCATGGTGATTCAACCAGGTTTGTGAGAAAGACGACTCTGACTGTTTGCCCGACACAGCTCACTAACACATTACTCTGGCTTCATATTTAAATTCTTCTGTTATGAAGCACTTCACAGTCAATTAGTGAGTGTTTTTGGATCACCAATCTCTTTATTTGTTGTTAGTGTCTTTTTAATTGACATTTTTATAATTTGCATAGTCTTTTAAGTAAATACAGTTCATCAGATCTTCCAGTGCTATAAGACAAATGAAATGTATAAATATGTGAAAGTAAAGATTAATGGAGCTGCAGCTACATCTGTCTTTTTGGGTCTCTGTGATGTAAATGTCTTTAACAGTGAGTGGGAGGGTCTGCAAGAGTATAATCCTGGCTTTGTAGATACATACAGATATATAAAGCTAAATGATGTCAACTTCTTAATGTTCTTCATGTTCTGCTTCTCTTCAGCTTTTCTGTGTCAATAAAGATTTTCATGCAAACTCCTGAATGTTCTTTGATTTCACTGTTTTTAATGTGCACAAGTGAACGTGAGTTTCCATCATCCTCAGTCTCAGGCTGAATTCTCTGATGCAACAATGATTTCAGATCATTGTGATATTTACAGGAACTCTGGGCCTCATTTCTGTGTGTAAAACACTGAAAACTAAAGAGACAAATTCAAAGAGCACAGTGTAGAACAGCTGACTGCAGACTGTTTGATGTACACCACTGTAACATGTGAACATCTGCAGCTGCTGCTTGGATTGAATGTAGTGAGCCTTCAGCTGTAGTACAACCATCAGCAGAGATCATTCAAACTGGAGCACAAGTTTAACACAGCCGCTCCACCCAAAGACACCTTCCTAAAATCCAACATGGCTGCTGGGTGTAAACAGGAAGTGTTGGCTCCATCTTTAGATGTTGGGCGTTTATCAATATGCGTACTTATGCGTACTTGCGTTCTCGTGTACTCGTGATACGTCATCAGTCGGAGACCAAGTACTGTTCCAATTCGAAGTACGCATCAAGCCGAGAACGCGAAAAAGTCCCGGATGTGTTCTCGATCCGCTCGTTTTATCGAGCATGCATCGGTGTGTGTAAATGCCGGCAAAGCCACTTTACTTTGCGCTTTTATTTTGAAGAGTACCTCAGCACTTCCTCTTTTATTGTGTCAGACTTCCTGTTCTGTTCTCAGTGAAACAACACGAACACATTGCTTCAGAGTGAGTAAAAACGTTTATTTTTTGCAAAACTATGTTTTCTATTTACCTGTCACATGCTATAACTTTGAAAGTTTACTCAGTGTGGTGAATTCGTTTTTTATTGTGTATGCATGTCATTTGTTTGTGGTGTGGAAAGACTGGCAAAGAGATGTGCATGGAGGAGGTTGGCTAGCTGGTTCAGCATGATTAGCACCCTTGGAAGCAGAAAGAGGTTGGTTTAATGATTGCGAATGATTGTTTATGTATCTAAGAGACAGAAAGGTTGTTGTTAATTCATTTTATTAAATGCTGTAACATAAATTGTTTAAAAGCGATTGATTTATGTCAATGTCATGATTTGAGTTATCAAAATAATTTTCTATATAGTAAAATGTGAACATTTCTGCACTTTCTACTTGAATGTTATAATGGTATTTGTTTGTGCATCGTTATAGTTTTCACGGTGCCATATTGTCGGTGGTAAAAGAGGAGAGAATAAAGTTGCATCAGTCGAAGCTCTCTGCGTCACGTGTGGTAATTCCAAGTGGGCAGCTACAGTGAAAACTCCTTGACTGCAAGAGACCTGCCATCCCTGCAGAGAACCTGACACCATTTCATCAGAGATCCAGCTACCAACCTGTTACCAGCCAGCTGATTCTGCTCGCATCCACAAACTGCACTCGCAAGGTTAGAAAGAACAGCACACTAAAGCTCAGGACTCCAGATACTGAAAGAGACATTGACTACCAAGAAGAAACACGGAACTGCTTACACACATGCACAAGCTTAATGCATAACTAGAAACTCTTTAAATAATATTACGAGGCCAAAATAATTCATGGACTTCCAACACACAATATTCCTGAATCTGGTTAATGTTTCTTGGAGAGCGAAATGTGTTTTTTTTTTTTGTGGAATAATAATTCACAGGATGTCTGTTTATGAAAAGGTTTAAAGGGTGAAGCTCATTAGCTAATTTATGAACATTTGTTGTTGCTGTCTTACACTAAACATACCTTTGAATGTCCATAATAAGTAAATGTTTGACACAGCGTTACTCTGTGGTAAAGATTAACTACAGCTTAAAAGTATAGTCAGGCAGTAAGGCAATCAAAGCTACAATCGACTTAAGGCAGCTACGGAAACAAAATGTCACTACCAGAAGAGCAAACAGACAACCCCACAAGCGCACCATGTGAATCCAGCTCACCAGAAGAAGAAACAGGCAACCCTACAAACGCACCATGCAAATCTAGCTCACGTGAGAGAAAATTAACAGAGAAAGGCCTAGAGATGCAAAAGCACGATATCAGAAAACGTGAAAAATCATTCAACAAGACTTATGACTCTTGGAAGCTCGTAGCAAGGGAAACTAGAACAAAACTAAAATCCCTCTGCTCAGCAGAAGACCTCAATAAACTGCAGCAAAACATTGAAGCAAAGCACGACGCTGTAAGTTCACAGTATGAACCTATCCTGCGTAACAGTAACACCACACCTGACATTGTCAACAAAATGGACGCCTGTGTTACGCTAACAAAGGAGGTATGTAACCTCATAAGTGACCGTCTAAAGACTGTTCATGAGGAATATAATAACCAGCTTGAGAAAGAAAGAGTAAGAGAGGTGTTAAGCAAGAACGAATATGGGTCTGTTTTTGGCAACAGCATAACGGAAACTGCAAGCTCTATAGAGTTGTCAGAGCAATTGAGCCATCACTCTGGCTCATACTGTACCCGCAGCAGTAGAGTAGATGCAGAAGCAGAGCTTGCTGCCAAGCTGGAGCAATCAAAGGCTATGGAAGAAATTCGAGCACAGCAAGCACATCTTCACAAGTTAGAAAGTGAATGGAAACTCAAAGAGGCAAAAATGTTGTCAGAAATTAAACTAAAAGAGGTGGAAATGCAACAACAGTTGGAACAAGAAAGAGCAAAACTACAGCAGTTACAAGCAGACAAAGAAGTTGCTATAGCAACAGCTCGCGTGAAGGCGTACAACAGCCTTGAAGGATTTGAGAACCACAACGGGGAAATTGACAGCAAAATTAGCTCTGCTTGCTACAGAAGGCAAATTGAACCTCAACTGAATCCAAACGCCGCATCATTCCAACCTCACCAAGCAATTCCAGAAATGACAATGACCCAGGAGTCTGTCAGCTTAGCACAAGCAATCGCTAGCTCATTAAGTATGAATCGCTTGCCAGTCCCTGAGCCTGCCACATTCAGTGGGGACCCTTTGCAGTTTACCGATTGGAAGATGTCATTCATGAATCTGATTGACCGAAAACCCCTTCCAGCAAGCGAGAAGATGTTTTATCTGAAAAATTATCTTGCAGGCGAAGCACGCAAAGCGGTAGAAGGTTTCTTTTACCAAGATTCAGAAAATGCATACAAGGGAGCATGGAAGGTTTTAGATGACAGATATGGGAACCCATTCATTATACAGAAAGCATTTCGTGATAAACTCATGAGATGGCCAAAAATCAGCGCAAATGACCCACTAGCACTACGAGAGTTTGCCGATTTCCTCAAAGGATGCTCTGAAGCAATCACATACATCAAAGGACTAGCTATCCTAAATGATTGTGAAGAAAATCACAAATTGCTCAAAAACTGCCAGAATGGATCGTGCGCGCAAGTGGAGTCGAATTGTTGTAGATGAACTTGACGAATCTGGCACCTATCCAAATCTTGCATGCTTCACAGACTTCCTGAGTAGAGAAGCACGGATAGCTTGCAACCCGATAGCTTCTCCACTGTTGATGAATTTCAAACCTGTAGATGATCGAATCCCAAAGAGAGCCAAAGTCTTCAACACAAACATGCAACCAAAGAGTTCCGCTCAAGAGAAACAAGACACAAACATTAGTAAACCAAAATCACCTTGTTCTGTTTGTAGAAATGAAACTCATGGAATCTCAAAGTGTCCCATCTTTGCAGCTAAGAGTGTTGAAGATAAAAAGACATTCATCCATGAAAACCGGCTTTGCTTTGGATGTTTGAGAAAAGGTCATATCACCAAAGATTGCAAAAGGCGACACACTTGCAACATTTGTGAGCGTCGTCATCCAACCTGCCTGCATGAAAACAGGAAGCAAAACCCCGTTGAAGCAGTAACAAATAGTTCCGCTCCCACGGAAGAACCTGCAAGCCAGGAAACACACAAGGTCATGTCTCATACATCAACACAACGCATTTCAGCCACCTCAAGTATTGTCCCAGTCTTTGTGTCTTCTGTACAAGAGCCACACAGAGAAATACTCACCTATGCATTGTTAGACACACAAAGTGACTCAACATTTGTCTTGGAGGACATACTTGATAAGCTGAATGTGGATGTCCAACCAGTAAGACTGAAACTCAGTACCATGACAGCTATTGACACAGTCATCTCGAGTAAGAGTGTTCATGGTTTACAAGTTAGAGGACTCCACTCTGAAAGTTGTATCCAACTACAACAGGCTTATAGCCGCGACTTTATCCCAGTGGACAAGTCGTACATCCCAACGAAGGAAACAGCATTACTGTGGCCTCATCTCAGAAGCTTAGGAAAAGTTGCCGCCTCTCAAGATTGTGATGTAGGGCTCCTGATTGGATATGACTGTCCATCTGCGCTGGCTCCTCTTGAAGTCATCATAGGTGACAAGCATGAACCCTTCGCACAAAGGTCAGAACTAGGATGGAGTATAATTGGCTCATCAAACCCCCACCTAGACAGACAAGGAAACCAGAGCTTTGTGCATCGGCTCACAGTAAAAGAGTTGCCTGTTCCATCAGCGACAGATGTTCTAAAAGCCCTGGAATCAGATTTTGCTGAGAGAACCTATGAGAACAAATATGTGTCCCAAGAAGATGTCCATTTCATACAGTTCCTCAGTAATCACATCACACAAAGGAAGACGGACATTACGAAATGCCTCTCCCTTTCAAAGGCAACAGCCCACCCAACCTGCCAAACAACAAGAGGTTAGCCACAGTGCGTCTACAGTGTCTCAAGAAAAAACTAAAGGCTAACAAACAATACTACGATCAGTACCGAACATTCATGGAAGAAACCATCAACAGGGGTGATGCAGAGCCTGCTCCTACAGCATCTCAGGGGCAGACCGAGTGGTACCTGCCACATCATGGAATCTATCACCCCAGGAAGCCGGACAAGCTAAGAGTTGTTTTTGATTGTTCGCCAAATCTCATGGTGTCTCTCTTAATGATACCCTATTAACTGGACCTGATCTCATCAACCCTCTGGTTGGGGTGCTTTGCAGATTTCGGAAAGAAGCCGTGGCGTAATCTGTGACATTGAAAGAATGTTCTATCAATTCGCTGTCACCCTGAAACCAGAAACTATCTGAAATTCCTCTGGTGGAAAGAAGGTGATTTGGAGAAAGAACCTCAGGAGTACAGAATGGCAGTTCATCTGTTTGGAGCTGCATCATCTCCAGGATGCGCCAATTTTGGTTTAAAGCATCTTGCACGACAACATCAAACCGATTATCCTCTAGCATCAGCCTTTGTGGAGAAAAACTTCTACGTTGATGGATGGATTAGCCAGCGTTTCATCAGTTGAGGAAGCCAAAGAACTGATCACTCAGTCACAAGAGTTGTGCAGAAAAGGAGGCCTGCGCCTTCACAAATTCAACTCAAATGAAGAAGCTGCTCTCTCCAACTTAGACCCTTCTGAAAGGGCAGCAACCATTGAACCTCGTGGGTTTGACCCATCCGCTTCAGAACGTGCTCTTGGCATTCAATGGTCGATAAAGGATGACACCTTCAGCTTCAACATCAGCCTGAAAGATCAGTCTTCGACCCGCCGTGGTTGTTTGTCTGTCATTGCCTTACTCTACGATCCACTTGGATTTATCGCTCCATTCAGCCTAAGTGGAAAACATATCCTACAAGAGCTTTGTCACAGAGGCATTGGATGGGATGACCCACTCCCAGAAGATGTGAAGCCACGGTGGGAGAAATGGATAAATGGTCTTTTCAAGTTGAATGAGGTCTCGATTCCAAGATGTTACCACCCACACGACTTCCAAAACATTGTCAGAGTAGAGCTACACCATTTTTCGGACGCCAGCTGCGTAGGATATGGTGCATGTTCTTACCTGAGATATAAAAATGACAAGGACGACAACCTTCCACGAAACCATTGGCAGCTAGGTCGAGTTGTAGAGACCTTTCAAGACAAGTCCGTCGCTTAGTCCGTCGAGTTAAAGTACGAGTTGGGGAGAGAAAGCCTCAAAGAAAGCAAGATGCCCCTTCTAAACCTTCAGTTATTGAGAGACCAATCCAAAAACTAGTACTACTCCTTGAGAATTAAATAAAACAAAATATGTTAAGACAATAATAGTTATGTTTATACACTACCTCAATGCATGAAGTGCACTTACCTGTATAACTCTGATAGTTCAATTCAGTCATCCATTTATTAGTATAAGAAATCCTGTACAATTCACTTGCTTTGTGAATTTGTTCGTTCATTGTATCAGGATTTGGTGGGAGTGTAAATGCCGGCAAAGCCACTTTACTTTGACACAATAAAAGAGGAAGTGCTGAGGTACTCTTCAAAATAAAAGCGCAGACTTCCTGTTCTGTTCTCAGTGAAACAACACGAACACATTGCTTCAGAGTGAGTAAAAACGTTTATTTTTTGCAAAACTATGTTTTCTATTTACCTGTCACATGCTATAACTTTGAAAGTTTACTCAGTGTGGTGAATTCGTTTTTTATTGTGTATGCATGTCATTTGTTTGTGGTGTGGAAAGACTGGCAAAGAGATGTGCATGGAGGAGGTTGGCTAGCTGGTTCAGCATGATTAGCACCCTTGGAAGCAGAAAGAGGTTGGTTTAATGATTGCGAATGATTGTTTATGTATCTAAGAGACAGAAAGGTTGTTGTTAATTCATTTTATTAAATGCTGTAACATAAATTGTTTAAAAGCGATTGATTTATGTCAATGTCATGATTTGAGTTATCAAAATAATTTTCTATATAGTAAAATGTGAACATTTCTGCACTTTCTACTTGAATGTTATAATGGTATTTGTTTGTGCATCGTTATAGTTTTCACGGTGCCATATTGTCGGTGGTAAAAGAGGAGAGAATAAAGTTGCATCAGTCGAAGCTCTCTGCGTCACGTGTGGTAATTCCAAGTGGGCAGCTACAGTGTGGACTTGGGACAGCTATATATCCCAGAATGCATTTCGTCCAAAACTCAACAGCGGACTCCCGGCACATCGTTTTCAACCCCCCCGCCCGCGGACTTCTCACTACTCAGGTTAAAGAAACTCCAGCAGCTGTCTATAGTATTGAGTGTCCACTAGAATAGAAATAAAAGCGTTCTAACATCTCACCTGCTTGTTTTTATTAAGGTATGTACACGTATGTACATGTACACTATTTTTATTAATACAGGTTTCACTACTGAGGTTAAAAATGATATATAAGTCACTTAGATCACTTCTAAATGTTAATGTTTGGTTTATTTCAGTGTTGGAGTAAACCGGTTTGGCTGTGATTACAGTTAAGCTTCATAACATGTTACTCACAGTTAAATTAGGAGGGGACGGCAGTAAAAACTCCGGACCTGTGACATCATCACGTACGCAGGTGTTCCAATTGTACATATCGCGAGTCCGTGCTCGCGTTCTCGGGCGGTACGTACTCCCGTGCGTTCTCGGCGAGTACGTACTCACCGAGAACGCGAGTACATACTCGCGTACTTGGGCATTGATAAACGGCCAATAAGAGTAAGTGGAGTGAGGTCCTCCATCTTTGATCCCTGGT
Source organism: Oreochromis aureus (assembly GCF_013358895.1). Classification (NCBI taxonomy): domain Eukaryota; kingdom Metazoa; phylum Chordata; class Actinopteri; order Cichliformes; family Cichlidae; genus Oreochromis; species Oreochromis aureus. The sequence goes on along the minus strand of NC_052944.1, from coordinate 75,220,414 downwards.
TCCCACTGAAGCTGTATCCCAATCCAGCGACCCCATGCTTCAGAGTACGCGCAATCCGCGGACTACGTACGGTAAGTACTACGAGGTACCAGAAGTGCGGAAGTGAGAGGCTTGTGAAATGGGACGGTCTGGGCTTCGTTGTGCTGCTCAGGTTGCCTAGCAACCATCATACTAACCGCGAAAAACATTTCATACAGCAGTGTGTGACAGAAATGAAGGAGAAAAAAATGCTTTCTTGTTCGTTCATTTTTGTCATGACATCACTTTGATTAGTTGAGTATCTGAGGCTGAGACCACAGGACTGTAAAACATGATTGTTGGACTTCATTTCTGTACTGAACAGTCATTTTAAGACTAGTTAGTAAATAACAATTAGCTAATGTTGTTCATGAGACTAAAGTCATCTCACTTTGGCAATGTAAATAAAATAGGGCCAATATTATATTTATTGTCAGATTATTATGATTATAATATATTATTATGATATATTACAGCAGTGAGCTTGAACTCTGTGTCATTCACTGGACTTCAGTAAAGATTCAGGTTGCATGCTGCAATGCTTACATATACATGGGACAAGGAAATGTACGAGCTGTGAAAACTGTTTCTGACAGAATGAAGAGTAGACTGATATATTAAATATCCCTTTATTGGGTGAGAAAATCAGACCATGTCATAACTGCTTTAAGTCACACAGAATAGATATCAGAGCCTTAAACAGGCTGACTTCTGCTAAATGGGTCAAACTGGGCAGAAAGTCTACAAACACATAACATCCTTATAAAATATGATGTAACACTATAGATCAACTTACCTCAGAATATATAAAGCATATAAACAATTACAGCAATATGATGCAACAAACACAGCAGTACTAATCCAAAATACTCAAAGCTTCATAGAACTGAAACAAACATTTATTTTTAGCTCCATTCTGCTGCTGATACATACTTTAGGTTTCTGAATATTAACCTTGTTGCTGCCTTTCATAGTGTGTAACTTGAAGGCCCTGAGTACTTTCTCCCACACTGAAAACACTGGGATGATAACATTATTTGAACATTACCTAATAAGACTGATTCAGGACAGACAATTAGTTATGTTAAACTTTCCTAGCAGTCCTTCACAAACAGGGAACAGTCTGTCTATTCTCTCCATCTGTCAGCTGCTGCTGGCTCTTCCTCCTCCTCTTCCTCACACACTGCTGAGTTTGTCCTGGTGGATCATCAGGGGTGCAAAGCCTCACAGATGATGTGCAGCAGTGGGTCCCTCAGTCTGTCCTCACTCTGGACACTTGCAGTTGTCACACATGGAAATCAAATGTGTGATAAGCTGCAGGATTCAAACACAAGTGTAACTTATAAATACATGTTCATACTTTTATTCCACAATCAGAGAGAAAGAAACAGAGAGAGAGTGCAGGACAGACAGACAGGTGACAGTCTCAGGTGTACACACTGCTACAAAACAGCACAAGAGAAGGAGGATTTAGTGTTTGTGTTATTACGAGTGCTAAACAAGAAGAGTTCCCAGATGGTCCAGTGGACACATGTGTGACTCCTGTGATTAAAGCATCTTTCTTTCAGCTTAACGAGTGAACCGTCAGCTCGTTCAAACACACGTTAAAGTCCGTTTGGCTCGACACCACCGAACAGAGGCAGCAATATAACATAGCTAACATTAACAGTGCAGTGAATCCTGCTTGTGCCGTCATATTCAGGACTGCAAACCGAGCAGCATCACTGACTTTCAGCTTGTGTTTGTGGATATATGACTGACTTTAATTATCCATAAAATCATCACATTCTCTGTAAGATTAAGGTCAACTTTTGAACAGTGTATATTTAGAGTAAAGGCTTTAAAACCAAGTTAACGCTGAAAGTACAAACATCACTAACGTCACAGAACTTTGCCGATATGTGGCCAACACTAATATTTTATTGTTCTTCATTTTTAAACATTCACGCATGAATGAGTGACATAATATTCAGTACTTACTTTTGACAGTTTACTCTTCGCCCGCCCCGCTTCAGGCATCCGCCGTTTTTTTGGGGCAAAATTATCCACACCCACCGCCGCGCTATGAATTGTGGCATATATGGGACCGCGAAGTCTACACCGGACCACACTTCAAATCTGGGGAAATCGACGGTGCATTTGGCGACCGCATTTGGTGTACACTTCGGGTTGCGACAGCCATCGTCGCGTTGCTGTGATGTAATCGGTCTCAAAATGCGTACTCCGAAGCGTGCGACACAGCCTGAAACACGAGGAGTCGGAGGGCTTTTCTTCATCTCTGGTGTGTTTGTGCCTCCTCGTCTGAAGGAGGAGATAAAGTGGAGGAAGCACAGGTGTGTCCTTAGCAGGAGAGTTTAACCTTTAGTTTTAATAGAAGGACACACAGTCTTCCTTTTTATTACAAGTTTATTAAACAAAGATTTCTTATTTTCTTTAATGAAACTGATATTAGAAAATTAGAAACAGCCAGTAGTTACATGCATGTAAACACTCACTGACTGTTTGACACCTCACTCTCACTCTGTAAGACACCTCGCAAGGAGACAGTGCAACCGAACAGCCGAGAGTGAAGGTGCTGGGAGTCAGTGACAACGCACCAATAGGCATACCACCCTGGTCAGGGCTTCGCAGACGTGAAGGCCGAGCCAGGGGGTGGAGGCAGCAGTCTCCAGATGCCACACTGGCCTGAACCGGTCATGCAGGACCGCAAGTGATTGGCCACTCAAGGTCAGCCCGGAACTGCAAGGCAGAACACCAGGGAGCGCAGTTCACCGAGCTGCCGAGTAGCATCCCGCTGGTCGCATAGGCCAACGACATGCGGGCAATGCCAGACAGAGAGTCGGCGCTACAGGCTGGAGAACTCTCACTCACCACAGCGAGGTCCGACTGGCGTGTAAGCCGGCGAAGCACGCCAGGGGAGCACAGCCTACAGTAGCAGGCCAAGCTAGGGATGAGACCCGTCATCCACAGAGCCGAAGCCGCCCCATGCTGTCGACAGGGTGGGGGGCTGGCAGTCTAGCCTGCTGAAGTGGAGGGCTAAGCAAGGCGATGACCCGAAGGTCCACCCCCATGACTGTCACCACATGCTTGTCCGCAGACAGGAGCCTCAAGAGTGAACTCAAAAATGAGACACTCGAGGTCAGACACAAAGTCCCAGCTCACTGGGCATCCCCGTGCGTGACACACAGGCAAAGCACCAGGCAGGGAGCCTGCATTGCAGGCTGGGGAGCTCTCACTCACTGGCTGAAGTGTCAGACATAGCGAGGTCTGACAAGTGCAAACCCACGGCATGAGTTAGAGTGACGGGAATGGCAGAAGCACGGGTGGTTTGCTAGGACGAGCCCATGTGCATGCACACCAAGGATCCCCAGCTGGAGTCTGGGGAGCCGAGGGCCCGAACTTGGTGTCAATGGAGAATTGTACTTAGTAGTCACTATAAGCTTTTAATGATATACGTTTGCATGTGATATGTGGTGTAATCTGTTTGATTATAACCTGTTTTATTGTGAAAGGGGGTTCTGAAACAGGAAGTAGATAATAAAGGTCGGAGTTTGAGTGCTCTACAAAGTGTCGCTTGAATCCTTGCCTAAAACCACGACATGGTGTCAGAAGTGGGATTGCAGTAAGAGCCTTGTTATCGGGGAGTGACAGCAAGCGGCTTTGGGAGCGGTAAAGAGTTTTCTCCAGACGATAAGATGTCGGACGAAGAAGCGGCAGCTAGCGCAACAGCTACACAGCCTCGCACGTCACCGCCCTACCAGCAAGCTAACGGCGGCTATAATGCTAACGCCAACTTACCCCCGAATGCCACATTCACCATCCAGCCTCCCGAGCAGTTTGATTTCTCAAAGCCACAGCAATGGGAAAAGTGGATAAGGAGGTTTGAAAGATTTCGACTTGCAAGCAACCTGCACCTTAGCTCAGAGGCTAACCAGGTCATTCATCACTCATCTACTGCATGGGGGATGAAGCAGATGATATCCTCCGAGGGCAAGCTTTATCGGACATACAAAGGCAGCAGTACCAAGCAGTAAGAGACACTTTGGATACGTACTTTGTTCCAAGGAAAAACATTATCTATGAGAGAGCCCGCTTTAATCAAAGAACACAGCAAGCCAATGAGACTGTTGACTCATTTGTCACCGCACTTTATGCTTTAGCTGAAAACTGCAATTATGGTGCACTGCATGATGAGTTAATAAGAGATCGCCTCGTCGTGGGTCTGAGGGACATCAGCTTAGCGGAGAGACTTCAAATGGACAAAGATTTGACTTTGGAGAAAGCGGTTAATCAGGCCCGGCAGTCTGAAGTGATCAAAAAACAACAGACAGACATCAGAGGGGAAAATAAGATGGAAATAGATGCTGTGACAGCGAAGCACAGGGAACAAAAGCATTCAACATTCAAGCCCCGAAGAGAGCATAAATGCACAACAAAGGACAAAACACCAAATGGGAGATCATGCTTGCATGGTAAACGACAATGCCCAGCAAAAGATGCAACATGTCACTCATGTGGTAAAAGAGGACACTTCAGTAAAGTGTGTCTGTGAAGGTTCTCAGTCATCCAGGTCATCGTAGACTAAGGAGCTTGGAAATATCCAAGCTGAGATCCCTTCCCAGATGCCTTAACGCTGTAAAAAAAAAACTTTACAAGTCAGCTTGACAACGCCCACTCACATCCTGGGCCATCTGACCTCAGGAAATCACATGATAGGGTGGGGCCAGGTTTCACAATGAGCTCACCCGAAACTCTGGCTGATTAGGACCCACACCCGCTTTCACACCTTGGCTCATGTGATTAGGTAGAGGATCATCAGGGGGTCCTTTGTCCCCCTATGGGGGGGAAACTCCCACTAGGTTTAAATCTGGGACTCTCCACCACTGATCCTTAGAACTGAAGAAGCTTCTCGGATGAGAGGTGAAACGTCTTCAAGCAACTCAAGAAGTCCAGACGCTTTTCTTTCCAAGCTCCTTAGTTCAGTAAAGTGTGTAAATCTGTTAAATCTGTGCATGTGATAGAAACAGAGAAAAGTGATGATACACCCGTGTTCCTTGGTTCTGTAGATGCAGGTTCAGATCCTTGGTATGCAGACCTTACTATCAGAAATGTTGGGAAGGAAGTATTATTTTTTGTTATTTTTATTATTTCCATTTATTATTTTATTTTTATTAATTCTATTTTTATTATTTTGTTATTGCTATTGCATCATAATCATATAACAAGCATCTGCATTGACGCATTTATTAATAGTGATATTGCATTTAGATGTTTAAACATATTGGCACCCAATTAAGTTTTTATTACAGGTGCAGTTATAACCACTTTAAACTGTTGAGTTGGATTTATAATCTTAAATGTTTATATGCAGACTGCAGTGTGAAAGAGTAACTCTGTGCCAAAATAAGACAGGAAGCTACATGTTTTTGAAGTTACATGCTTTGCAGGAAGTGAAACCAAAACCAGAGTCTGAGTGAAAGTTATTCTGAGGAGCTAGTCGGCAGGTGAAATGGGGTGCGATTGTGGTTAGCACATAGACATACACGTAACCACACACACACACACACTTAGTTAGAGGGATCATTTATAGGGGAAAGTTTAAATTGTTTTGCTTGGGGTTGCTTTTAGACTATATTAGGAGGAGCAAACATATTGGCAACTTTTGAAACTGTTGGAACTTCTGTTATGAAAATGATTATAATCATTTATACATAATTGCATTTTGTGCTTATTAAAGAGCTGTCGCTCCTTGGTCAAGTGAGGGTCAAAAACTTTTGGTTGGCGTTATGACCAGCCAATCTACTGTGAGTTTGACTGGAGCTGTGGAAGGATCGCAACACACGCTTACAAGACATGTATATCAGGTTATTTTTATGATCTTTTATTTGTTTACATTCTTTGAATAAGTTTTAAGTAGTACCATTTAAGTAAGACATTTATTCAATATATTACACATCAGTTTCAGTTGTGTATGTGCTGGCCTTTGTCTGGGGAGAAGGTGAGAGGTGAGACAAAGTGCAGCTGCGGTGATGACATAACCACATACATACATACACATAGTAGTAGGCTCATTTTGTGGTAAAGAGTTCAGATTTAATTCTGCTATAACTGTAAGAGTGCCGGCGCGACGCTGTGACCGAGCTGTTTCAGGAAACCGATCTGCTGATTCCAGCGATAAGCGACAGCGGTGTGGGGGAAAACGTCTGCATGGAGGCGAAGACGCGATGTTCTTTTAATTGTGTCTCAAGTTGTCAAATAGAAGATTTGTGGTTTTGAAGCTGATGTACTGACGCAATGAGGGGGCGTCACAAAATATACTCTGATGCATATAAAACTGTAGTTTGATGTTTGGAGGATGAGATTGTGGGGCTCTCTGCTTACAGAGTCAGCTCATTCTCCCACGCTGCGTGTTTCATTAAAATCATCGTCCGACTTTACCTTTTGGACCAGTGTGGTTACTTGCATTCCGCCTGTATTTACTTCCCTATATTTTTGAACCTTAACATTTGGGGGCTCGTCCGAGGGGGGAAGTGAGACAGGACGGAGAAAGGTCCGAGGCGTCAGGCGCTCAGGCATTGGTCAGTGGTCAAAGTGAGTGACAAGCCGGCATACAACAAAAGGTAGGCACCACCTGTTGAATTTCAAAGTGTGCCAGATTGGATATTGCAAAATTAAAAGTCTACTCACTGAAATTACTGGTAGATGTCTGTTTTGATTTTGGTGAAAATCTCATGAGAACTAAAGTTGAAGTTGAAGTAAAGATAATGAAACGTTGAAAATGATAGTACTGGGTAAAGAGAATAAGAGAAAATAAGTAAAGAGTAAAGAGAATAAGTGTATTTAAAGCAGTTGGACTGCTAATTTAGTGTGGTAGGGAATTTGGTCATTTTGTGGGTTAGAGTCCCAATTGGTCAGACACGTTGGACGTGCTACAGTCATACCCTTTTCTGGGGGGTTAACTGTTGTTTCAAAGTAATTAAATTATTTTAGGACGGGACTGGGTTCTAGGAAGCGCATTGTTCAGAGGTAACGCTTGCCAACGGTTCGGACGCGCGCCGTTGTCCTCTTTGAGGGATAGTCAGCTGGCTACTGTGGAATTTGGGGCACTCCAGAACAGCTAGTGGTTGGACCACTTTACCGTTTGGAACAGTATCTGCGCTTTTTTGGCCAGCAGAAGTTGGACTTCGGGCATGTAACTTTAACTTAAAACTTCGGGGAAGCCTGGGATGTGAAATGCCCAAAAATAGAGCTTCAGGCAGAGTTTGGGTTGGTTCACGCTTTTAAATTGTGTTAGGGCATTAGAGATGCGGCCGCGGTCCGGGACCGATAAACGGTAAATTGATCGCAAAAAACTCAGGGAGTTTTCCGCTGGGCGGTTATTATTAAATTTGTCGAAATTCGGTAGGTTTTAAGAGGCCTAAAATCTGTGCAGTTGTAATTAAAAGACGTCTGTGTAATATAAAATAAGAAATCTTTGTGTGAAGGGAGTCTCTGAGTCAACAGTGCACTGGCTGCTGACTTCTATTTTTAGATGGTGTGTTCATGTAAATGAGGCAGCTGCTGCGGAGCGCATGAGAGGATTGTTGCTTTCGGTTTCGTGTGTTATCTAGCTTGATAACTATTGTTTGTAGATGTTCTCAAATGCCTGTGACTGAGATGCTGGTTTTGCTCATTAGAATTATATAAATAGAGTCTGAATTCATTACTGTGGATGTGTAGTAATTGACTGAGTTTGATATATATATATTGAGTGCATTGTACAGTACATAAGACCACTATATATTTTTCTGTAGTAACCTCTCTTGAGCAATAAATACTGGTGTGTTTTAGTTTTTTTTTTCAGTTATGTGTGTGTTATGAGAAGCTGTGAGGATGATTAGAGGTTTCAGTTGGTTTTTTTTTACTTGCTCTTTCTGATTATGAAAAGCATGTCCAAAATACTCGTATGAAAGCGTATTTTGAGTGATTTTAACCGTGTGAATGCTGTCAGTATTTGATTTGAGTGACTCTGCGTGATTTGTCTGAGTGAGTGAAAAGGTGGAAGTTTGAGAGAAAAGGCAGTGTGTGTGAGACGATTCATGTCTGAAAGAGGTTAGAATATTTAAAAGTGTGCATGAAATAAGGGTGTATTGTTTTTAGACAAAGATTTAGTAGAACTAAAGAGGGTTTATAGACTGTAAATATAGAAAACAAGAGTTTGATTAATCTGTAGAAACAGGAAAAAGAAATGAAAAGGATATTAATTGTATGCTTTAGTGTGTTGATACAGGTGGACTTCTCTCAACATGGAACCCTGAGTACAGCGGCAAAAGCATAGACACAACACAATTGGGAAAACAAGCCAGTTTTTGGCTAAAAGTTGATGGCTTCACCTGTCACTCTGTTCGGACCCTGAGAAGAAGCTTAAAGGACAGTTAATTTCATGATGAAGACCGACAGAACATCGGGACTTGAAGAATCAACAGGAGGCAAAAGCCAGTGGAACCGAACCATTAACACTGACGAAGATTGACGACCCAAGCAGCAGCATGTAAGAAAACCACCTGATGACAACATGTACTGTGAATAACAGGCTGGGCAGTTGAAAACTGGGATAAAGAACTGTGGAAAGCACTGGACACTGAGTTTCATATTTGCCATGCTTGAAGTAATCTTGAAAGAGAAGACTGAAAAGATGAATGGAGAAGAAAACAGTGCAAATAGAATATGACTGTATGACGACTCCAGAAGCAGAATGAGGAAACCCCGTGATAAAACATGCAGGGGGAACTGGAGGCTGGTCAAGAACAGTGTCACATGACTGGGGGGCACTGAGTTGAAGGCACTGAATGGGATATTTTGCCAGGCTGGAACCTAACTTAAAAGAAGAATACTGAAAGATCAAAACAGAGAAGAAACAGACTGTGTTTGTTGGAGCTTTGAAGGCCACACAAGGACACTGTGAAAAAGGGATAAGGACCAGTGTCAGGTGAAGCCGGGACGAGTTCGACCGTGAGAATACAAGATATGATTGGATTAAAATTGAAGCCTGAACTCATGATGGTTTAGGGATGTCCACCACATTGCAACAAAGAGGTAAACATTAGAAAAGGTAAGAATAATGAAAGAAAATAACTGACAACTATATTAATGAATAGAAAACACACATGCACAAATTGTTATATGTGAAATTATTTTTGGAAAGGCTCAGAAGTGAGATAGTTTGAATCCAGAAATCAGTGAAAAGATGCATAAATTAAACATGAATACATAAAAATGCAATGAAGAACACAATGAATTAATGCAATGAAGATGCAGCTTACACTTCATTAACATGATCACATGATATGCAACGAAGAAAGCAGCTTACATTCAATTAACATGAAATATAAGGAAGAACACGCTTCTATTAATATTGATGACATAAACATGACATAAGTGGTATTTGTGACAGGAAAGAGAGAAATGGGTCGTTTAAGCACTGATGATAATAATGAAAATGTCTCAGTTTGTTATTTTTAGGAGCAAAGCAGACCTGGATCAATTCTCCACAGCAGTGGTCGGAAGGAAGTTATAGGTCAACATTACTGGAAATGTTCAGTAAGTTTCTGGTTGAATTGTTTACAGCCATGTGTTCCTGAACGTCACAAGCAAGCTCTGACTCGTGGCTGAAGACAAGAAATGCTGTTATTAAAGGTGGGAAATTAAAATTTGGGTTAGTAATTTGGGAAGGAGAAAACTGACTGTTTAAGTGGAAGATTGTGAAGGAGTCTGAAATACTGCAAAGCAACATGTGCAAAACCATACATACAAACAGAAAATGCACTAATCTTACAGAGACAAGCTCAGGAAGATTAATGCATAGATAGTGATTAAACCTGGCTAAGAACACAAGTATACGCAATGAAGATTAGCTTGCTAATTGTATGAGTGATAGAATGGTGTGAATGTTTAATAAAATAGACTTAAAGCTTGAAGTTGACTCAAAGAAGTTATATGACAGGGGAGTGAGTTATGGAAAAAACAAAAGAAAAGTGATTAAAGTAGTTTAAAAGGGTGACTTAGGAGTGCTCTTGCACTGATTGATCAAAGCAAGTGATTAGTATAGAAAGAAAATGAAAATAATTGAATAATGGGATAAGGTTTAAACATGTATTTCTCTTGTCAAGTTAACTTGTTGAGATATGACTCAGTATGGAAATTAGCTGGAGTGAGTGGTGACGATGAAGCTTCCTGTGTGCGTGTGTGACTGAGGCTTTCAGTTGAGGAAACAGAGCAGTGACTGAGGAGGATTATTGGGCGACAAATATAATGGTAAAGTAACAGGATAATTGATTACGGTGGTCAGGTCTGTTCAGAGGTGCAGAGTTGGACAGGAAATTTATAATTTAGTGATGATACGTTGTTGTAATGGGCTTATATCTTAGGCTGAGTCTGAGCCTGAGACATTGTTGTGTGCAGAATGGTGCAGCTTGTGATGAGGTACAGGGTGCATTGAACGGGTGAAATTTAAGATTGTTTCAGATTTTTGAGGCTGTTGTTTTTTACTTTAATAGAGGGAGTTTGATTAAATATGGACATGTCTAAAAGGGCCCATAGTTTTTGTAGTAGTGCACTTAGAAAAACCTGTCAGGTGATTTTGTTTTGTACTTTGATGAGCTAATAATCAGCTCTCCTTTTTTTCTCATTTTTGTTCTAAGCAGGCCTGGAAGAGAGTGAACTAACAGCGCTGACAAAATTTCCGAGAACGAACATAAGGTGGGCTTTACAGATTATAACTGGCTGAGGAGAAGTCTACCAGTGGGGACCTGATTGGCTGTGAGTCTCTGTCTAAAAGGATTGTAGCGATTCAATCCAGACAAAAGCATACAGAACGATTTTCCTAAAAAGAGAAAATAAAATAAAACAAATGAATGAACTCATTTTGCTAATGTGGAGTATCTGTTTAATTGTGCAGAAGGCTCCAGTATCAGCAAAACATCTTGTGTGAAAAGTGAGTGAATGTGTGTGACTGGATCAAAGAGTATGAGGGGCCGTACAAGCCAAAATTCATACTTTCACTCTCACACACATACATTCTTCTTTCACATACATATATTTTCATTCTCACATACATATATTCTTCTGTCAGACACACGTATTGTCACTCTCACACACATACATTCTTCTTTCACATACATATACTTTCACTCTCATATAGTTTTATTTTAATTTTTATATTTAGATATTTTTATTCTCATGTTTACACATATTTAACACACACATTGCAATATTGTGCTCTCTTATACATGTATTTTAATGTACATATTTACAAATTCTCACTCTAACATACATGCATTTTCATTTATGCATTCCTACATTTTGCTCTCATTTACATGCATTCAGTATGCATTTAATCTCACAAATAATATATGTATGTAAGAAGAGAATGCATACATGTCTGAAGAAAATACATGTATGCAAGAGAATCATGTATGTGAATGAAACAGTATAGTGGAAACGGAAGGAGTTTAATGGAAACGGAAGGCTGGGTGCCTGTACCGCTGTGATTGGCTGAGAAGCACGCGCGGGTCACTTTCAAGTGTCTGACAGCATTGAGGGGGGAGAAGAAACTCGAGTTCTTCAGCAAGCTATCGGGTGTTAAGAAATATTTTATCATCTCCTGAAACGGTCACATCGTTGTCCTCGTCACTTGATCGAGATGGGACGGGCTCAACTTTTTTTTTACGTGCGCTCAGAATAGTGGCACAAAAATAACGCCATAGTTACCCACCAGCTGACCGGGTGGTCACTCGGGTTAAACATAATATATAAAGCTCAACTGACAAAAAATCACCGACTACACCACCAGGTATTATAGGAAAAACCATAAAGCCTTTGAACTAAAACAAACACTGTTGTGACAGTGATGTACATCGTCTTGTTGGTATATATGCATGATTTGTATCACCTTCATGCTTCCAAACCAATACCATGAGCAGCAGTTTTTACAGCTCTGGCTCCAGCAAACATCAGCTGATACTAGAAATTAATTTTAAATAAATTCTAACAGCTGATCAAGCTTGAACGTGCTGCTGTTGTTTAGCGCGACATCCGCTGGTTTCCTCTTTCTGGCGCAAAGTGGGAGATAAACAAACAAGAGAGATGATCAGCTGATCATTGATCGGTTTCATGACTGAAGTAGCAAGAGGAGAGGGAGGGAGGGGGAGAGAATGAGGGGAGAAGAGGCAGCTGCGCAACGTAAAGACAGAATAACTCCAGCTTTGTGTCTCTTTCTCATTCTAGCTGAAGTACGGGACTAATCGCGTTCTTTTTCCGCTCAATACGGATGTATTGTAATTGGTCCAGCCCAGAGTTGATCATGACCAATTGGCTAATCCACCACCTTTCATTGTTTATACCGTTACAAAAACAAACAAACATAAAAATGAAAAATCACCATCTGTTATATTGTGGTTTTGTGGCACAATATAACAGCGTACACAAAGAGTTGAGCGCGCACGGGCAGAAATGTTGAGAACGTGAGCGCAAATACAAAAACTGAGCGAGAGGGGCTGCTATTGTGTGTGTGTGTGTGTGTGTGTGGATAATAGCAAACACTGAAATACAGTTTTTGCACGCAGCAATGAATTTTGTTCACTCAAATTCAGCTTTTCTTCGCTCAAAATAAATTTCTCCTCAAAATGCAACACTTGCACCTGCAAACATTTTTTACGTGCGCTCAAATTTTTTTTAAGTGCGCTCAGAATAGTGGGACAAAAATAACGCCATAGGTAACAGGCATCTCCGAAAGTGTTAGAGCACTTATAGAAATATGTGATGTCTTGATGAATCAAGCAGATATTTGAAGTTTACACAGCACCATTCTCGCATGAAAATATCTTAAAAGTTTATTTTGTGACCTATGGTGTTATTTTTGTGCCACAAAACCAGCCAATCACAGACTTGGATGCAAAAATATCTGATTGGCTGTTCTGGTCTCCAATCGGCTCGAAATGACGAAATGCAATATCCCAGAATCCATTTCGTCCAAAACTCAAACGAGGCAGTGGCAGAGAAGCACAGAGTGGCGGAGTTTGAAATATTACTCTTTCTGGGTTACTGTGGCGTTATTTTTGTGCCACTATTCTGAGCGCACGTAAAAAAAAAGTTGAGCCCGTCCCATCTCGATCAAGTGACGAGGACAACGATGTGACCCTTTCAGGAGATGATAAAATATTTCTTAACACCCCGATAGCTTGCTGAAGAACTCGAGTTTCTTCTCCCCCCTCCATGCTGTCAGACACTTGAAAGTGACCCGCGCGTGCTTCTCAGCCAATCACAGCAGTACAGACACCCAGCCTTCCGTTTCCATTAAACTCCTTCCGTTTCCACTATACTCTTTCATTCACATACATTATTCTCTTGCATACATGTATTTTCTTCAGACATGTATGCATTCTCTTCTTACATACATATATTATTTGTGAGATTAAATGCATACTGAATGCATGTAAATGAGAGCAAAATGTAGGAATGCATAAATGAAAATGCATGTATGTTAGAGTGAGAATTTGTAAATATTTACATTAAAATACATGTATGTATAAGAGAGCACAATATTGCAATGTGTGTGTTAAATATGTGTAAACATGAGAATAAAAATATCTAAATATAAAAATTAAAATAAAACTATATGAGAGTGAAAGTATATGTATGTGAAAGAAGAATGTATGTGTGTGAGAGTGACAATATATGTATGTGAGAGTGACAATACGTGTCTGACAGAAGAATATATGTATGTGAGAGTGAAAATATATGTATGTGAGAGTGAAAATATATGTATGTGAGAGTGAAAATACGTGTCTGACAGAAGAATATATGTATGTGAGAGTGAAAATATATGTATGTGAGAGTGAAAATATATGTATGTGAGAGTGAAAATATATGTATGTGAGAGTGAAAATATATGTATGTGAGAGTGAAAATATATGTATGTGAGAGTGAAAATATATGTATGTGAAAGAAGAATGTATGTGTGTGAGAGTGAAAGAATGAATTTTGGCTTGTACGGCCCCTCATAAAAGAGGGAATGAATACATGTGGACAAACATTTTGTCATGCCAGAAGGAGAAAGGGGATGGTTTGTTTTGCTTTTGCCATAAGCAGGACAAGTGGGAGACTTAAATCTGGGGATGCTGATTTTTGGGTTGCTGATGTTTGCTTTGGGAAAGTTTCTGTTTGATTGACTGGGGTTAGATTATGGTATTACATTATATTGTTGGGTGAATGCTTGATGCTAAAGAGGAAACATTTTTTGATATAACTCATGTTACCATTAACTGAAGTAACACATGATTGATAACTGTTCTGTTTTCAGTTTTATTTTTTGTTATGACACAGATTGGATCATAAAGGGGGAGTTGAGTATGAAATGTAAAGTACAGGTTTTGTTTCCAGGAACTTCCAAGGATCCAGACTTTGCATGGAGCAACGATTTTGAGAAGATTTGACATGATGATTAAATTGATTTTATTCCTTAAACACAGGTTTTCAGGGCCGGAGCAAAATACCTGAGAGGAGGATTGCTGAAGTGTTTGGAGAGATGACAAGACTAACCTTTTTCCCTTTAATTTCTTAAGCCCAGGTGACGCATTTTGAGTTTTATTTGGACACACAGGTGAAGTCCAAATAAAAAAAGGGGGGATTGAAATAAGTTTTAGGATCATTTAATGACATTTATTTTGTAAAGAAAGGATTAAAATGAACTGAATTCGGTTTAGAAGATAAAATGCTGGTGTTCATAAGATGCTGTATACAAAACTTAAAGGGAAACTGTGGGAATAAAGGATATGCTTTGGGGAAAAATAGTGAAGATTTTAGGAGTAGAAAATGTTTGGTTTCTTTTTATTTTAGGATAAGTGGTGTAGGAATGTTTAGCTTATTTTAGAGTTTAGAAATGTGTTAAGATAGAATGTAGAATTATGGTAGAGACACTGACACTGCCCTGGACATAAATAAAGGCCTGACTGTGTCATGAACTTAGGAGTAGATCTTAGGAGACCCTCCCCAGTTGAACTGTGAAAGTGAGAACAAAGAGGAGTTTATGCTGAGTGGAAATTCCCCAGAGGATACCTGTGTGGGGGTCTCTACATTTAACTTGGTAACTGTGGTCTGGAGGGGAGATGGTATTTATGGCCCCTAGGAAGAGACACACACCCACAGTGTTTTAACTGTTACACTCACACATCCACATGCACACTCACTCACGTGCACGCACATACCAGGTATGCACACACAGTCACTCACGAGCACTCACATACACACAGATACGCACATACATTCACTCTCGTGCACACACAGGCACTCACGTGCTCGTGCACATAGACACAGACACAGAGTTTGCAGCACACATGGGGATTTATGATGGGCTCAACTCTATAAAGCTGGCTGGAACTAACAAAGGGGTGAAGATTGTTGCAGAGGGACACCGGCCTCGTCTTCCCTTCTAGAAGTGCATGCTTAAATGAAGATGAATAAAGATGAATAAAGATTTTGTAAGAATAACTACTGAAGTTCCGGTGCCGTTTCTGGATCCCTCGACGAATCTACGAACCGGGGTAAAACTGATTTCGTAACAGTGGTTATAATGTAGGCCTACACATACAGACATTACATGAACTTATTGTTAGGGAAGAGGAGAGAGTTTCTTAAGAGGCATGATAGTAAAACACACATGACAGTATTGATTCCAGGCCAAAGGCCTCAAATCTATTTAGCTTCTAAATGAATAGGAGTTTCACTTGTAACTAAACTGTGACATGTAAAATATTGAGATAACACATGCAGCCCCACATGAGTCTTATTATATAAAATGCAGTTACAGAATAACGAACACTTGTTGAAGTGACCAAGATTTTTCTTTTTTGCTTTAAACCAGGAGCAAAGGGGGGAAAGCTTATATATTTTGGTTAAGTCTGATAAAATATAATTAGAATGTACCATTACATTAAGAGCAGCAAAATGAAATAAAGTGCTATACCAAAACAGGTTATAACACAGGAAATGTGAGTTCTAAAATGAAGTTAGTGTCAACACGGAAAAGTTGTTTCTAGGCAGCTTTTAGCTATGATGAAATTTGTTCAGGAGTGATTGATTGTATGTATGCTTAAACTTAGTTGATTAAAATGGTTGTTTTTTCTTTGATCCTTTAGTAGAATAAGTGTTTATGATGATTTTTCTTGTGAAAGGTGACTTTGGATCAGGGTGGAGGCACTTGCACCAGTGGCGGTTTTGTGTACAGGATGTTGATGATCAGATAAGGGAGAATAGGGGAGCAACAGGAAGCACATGCAGAGACGTGAAAGCAGCGCTTTGAATAATATATATAAATGAAAGTCAAAAACCAAATACGTAATTAAGTTCATGTTTTGAGTAATATTAGGTTGAACCGAGTTTGAATAAAGAGAACAATTGATGGACATAAGTGAGGGGAAGAGCATAGTAGGGAGAAGGTGTTTTTATCCCTTACAGTTAAGGTGAATCTAGTCTTAGACTAGGATCTACTCTGTGAATTATTAGTTTCGGTCATGCTTTTATTTGTTTTGGTGACCTCTGGATGTTATCCAGAGGTCATGAGAGGAATTGTTGGGAAGGAAGTATTATTTTTTGTTATTTTTATTATTTCCATTTATTATTTTATTTTTATTAATTTTATTTTTATTATTTTGTTATTGCTATTGCATCATAATCATATAACAAGCATCTGCATTGACGCATTTATTAATAGTGATATTGCATTTAGATGTTTAAACATATTGGCACCCAATTAAGTTTTTATTACAGGTGCAGTTATAACCACTTTAAACTGTTGAGTTGGATTTATAATCTTAAATGTTTATATGCAGACTGCAGTGTGAAAGAGTAACTCTGTGCCAAAATAAGACAGGAAGCTACATGTTTTGAAGTTACATGCTTTGCAGGAAGTGAAACCAAAACCAGAGTCTGAGTGAAAGTTATTCTGAGGAGCTAGTCGGCAGGTGAAATGGGGTGCGATTGTGGTTAGCACATAGACATACACGTAACCACACACACACACACTTAGTTAGAGGGATCATTTATAGGGAAAGTTTAAATTGTTTTGCTTGGGGTTGCTTTTAGACTATATTAGGAGGAGCAAACATATTGGCAACTTTTGAAACTGTTGGAACTTCTGTTATGAAAATGATTATAATCATTTATACATAATTGCATTTTGTGCTTATTAAAGAGCTGTCGCTCCTTGGTCAAGTGAGGGTCAAAAACTTTTGGTTGGCGTTATGACCAGCCAATCTACTGTGAGTTTGACTGGAGCTGTGGAAGGATCGCAACACACGCTTACAAGACATGTATATCAGGTTATTTTTATGATCTTTTATTTGTTTACATTCTTTGAATAAGTTTTAAGTAGTACCATTTAAGTAAGACATTTATTCAATATATTACACATCAGTTTCAGTTGTGTATGTGCTGGCCTTTGTCTGGGGAGAAGGTGAGAGGTGAGACAAAGTGCAGCTGCGGTGATGACATAACCACATACATACATACACATAGTAGTAGGCTCATTTTGTGGTAAAGAGTTCAGATTTAATTCTGCTATAACTGTAAGAGTGCCGGCGTACGCGACCGAGCTGTTTCAGGAAACCGATCTGCTGATTCCAGCGATAAGCGACAGCGGTGTGGGGGAAAACGTCTGCATGGAGGCAAAGACGCGATGTTCTTTTAATTGTGTCTCAAGTTGTCAAATAGAAGATTTGTGGTTTTGAAGCTGATGTACTGACGCAATGAGGGGGCGTCACAAAATATACTCTGATGCATATAAAACTGTAGTTTGATGTTTGGAGGATGAGATTGTGGGGCTCTCTGCTTACAGAGTCAGCTCATTCTCCCACGCTGCGTGTTTCATTAAAATCATTGTCCGACTTTACCTTTTGGACCAGTGTGGTTACTTGCATTCCGCCTGTATTTACTTCCCTATATTTTTGAACCTTAACAGAAACCACAAAGTTAGATTTAAAATTCAAATTCAAATTCAAATTTCATTTGTCACATACACAGTCATACACAGTACGATATGCAGTGAAATGCCTTATACAACTGCTCGTGACCTAAAGAAAAAAAGAAAAGGCTATGAATAAAATAGGAAATAAATATGAAAATTAAAAAGGGTGAATTTAACTAGGAAGGAATAAAATAGAATATATATGAATTAGAGTTGAAAATAAAATAACTGTACACCACAAATTAGAATGTAGGGTAAATTTAACTGGGAAAGAGTAAGATAAAATATATCTGAATTAAAGTTGAAAATAGAATATCTGTACAACAAAATACACAATACAATACAAATTAGAATGAAGGGTAAATTTAACTGGGAAAGAATAAGATAAAATATATATGAATTAAAGTTGAAAATAACGTAACTGTACAACAAAATGCACAGTATGGAAATAATAAGAATGTATGAAGAAATATAATATAAATATATATACAATAGCAGCAGCTGTATAAATATTAAATGGAAATGAAGAAATATAAGAAATATAATGTCCAGTGTTGTGCAAACCACATTGTGAGTGTCTTGTGCAGTGCAAATATGCTTAAAGTGATTAAGTGTAAGCAAAGTCCAGACTGTCCACTGTGTGTGTAAGAACCATATGTGTGGGTCCGTTCTATGTGGTGGTGTGATTGAGAGACCGTATCGCCTGCGGGAAGAAGCTCCTCCTCAGTCTCTCTATTTAAGATAGACACAGGAGCTGACGTCTCTGTTATCCCAGCCCAGATGTATTACTGCATAAACCAAAATGAGACAGAGTTATGTAAACCAGATAGACCATTGTTTGGTCCAGGTGGTACTCCACTTGATGTGTTGGGTATGAGCAGAGAAACAATTTGCAAAGGTGAACAGGAAATACAGGAAAATGTGTACATTATCAAAGATTTGCACATAGCACTGTTAAGCAGGCCAGCAAGTGTCAAGCTGAACCTTGTGTGTAGAGCTGACAGTATTGACATGAATGTGTTGAATGAGAACTACCCAAAGCTGTGTCAGGGATTAGGTTTAATGCAACAACCTTATACGATTAAGTTGAAACCCAATGCTGTGCCTTTTTCCTTGGCCACACCAAGACGGGTCCCCATCCCTTTGTTAGGAAAGGTGAAACGGGAACTGGAAAGAATGGAGTCCATGGGCGTAATCAGCAGAGTTGAAGAACCAACAGAATGGTGTGCAGGTATGGTCCCAGTGCCAACAAAAAACGGCTCTGTGCGTATTTGTGTTGACCTCACTCACCTCAATGAAGCAGTGTGCAGAGAAAAATACATCATTCCTTCGGTTGAACAGACACTTGGATCCCTGGCGGGAGCAAAAGTCTTCAGTAAGTTAGACGCAAACAGAGGCTTCTGGCAGGTTCCACCAGAGTCAGCACATTACACAACATTCATTACACCCTTTGGACGCTTCCACTTTAACAGACTTCCCTTTGGAATAGCGTCAGCCACAGAACATTTTCAGCGTAGAATGTCAGTGATCCTTAATGGGCTGCCAGGTGTGGTTTGTCACATGGATGACATCCTCATTTGGAGACAGGATCAGCAGGAACACAACGCCAGGCTGCACACAGTGCTCAATAAACTGCAAGAGGCCGGTGTCACACTAAACCTGGAGAAATGTGACCTGAGCAAACAGGAAGTGAAGTTCCTCTGACACGTTTTGTCTGTGGAGGGAGTACAGCCAGACCCAGACAAAATTAGAGCGATCACAGCGATGAAAGAGCCATCAAACGTCAGTGAAGTGCGCAGCTTTCTTGGGATGGTTAACCAATTAGGAAAGACAAGCCCCTAAGAGACCTGCTCTTGAAGAAAAATCAGTGGGTTTGGAGCTGCGCACAGCAAAAAGCATTCAATCAGCTGAAAGGCAATCTGACGTCAATTCCCATTCTTGCACTCTATGACCCAAACAAAGAGTTAAAACTGTCTGCAGATGCTTCCTCCTATGGACTGGGAGCAGTCCTATTTCAAAAAGAGGGAGAGCAATGGAGACCTGTTGCATATGCGTCTCGTTCTTTAACGGAAACAGAACAGAGGTATGCACAGGTGGAGAAGGAGGCGCTTGGACTAACATGGGGTTGTGAAAGATTCAAAGATTTTCTCATCGGGAGACACTTCTCCTTAGAGACTGACCACAAGCCACTCGTCAGCCTGCTAGGACAGCAAGCTCTAACCGAGCTTCCACCCAGAATCCAACGGTTCCGCCTAAGGCTCATGAGGTACAGTTACACCATCTCTCACACTCCAGGCAAAGCACTCCTCACAGCAGATGCACTGTCACGTGCACCTGTTAACCAAGACCCTGATTCTAAGGCTACAGAGGAACTACTGGATGACACAAATATATATGTGGATGAAATAGTCAAATGCATGCCTGCTACCTCGACATACATCACACAGTTAAAGGAACAGCTTAAAACCGACAGCATATGCTCAGATGTCATGGCTTTTTGTCAGAGCAGCTGGCCAGAGTACAGCCATCTCACAGGCCCAATCAAAGCATATTGGCCACACAGAGACACCTTAACGGTACACGACAATCTGCTACTGAAAGGCACCAGACTAGTGATCCCTACTGCTATGCGCCACTCTGTCCTCATTGCCCTACACGAGGGACATCAGGGAATGTCTAGATGCAGAGAGAGAGCCAGGGAGACAGTATGGTGGCCTGGTCTGAGTGGGCAAATAAATGAACTTGTGAAAAACTGCACCATATGCATCAAAGAGCGTACCAACCCAGTGCAACCTTTAATGCCAAGCCAACTCCCTGAGAGACCATGGCAAAAAGTTGGAGCAGACCTTTTTACGTTTAACAACAGCAACTATGTGCTTCTGGTGGACTACTACTCTAAATTTGTGGAAATAGCCAAACTTACTCCCACAAGATCGGATGATGTTATAGTGCATCTAAAATCAATCTTTTCCAGACATGGGATTCCAGAGCTTCTCTACAGTGACAATGGACCTCAGTTTTCAAGCCAACAGTTCAAAGACTTCGCAGCAGCTTATGGGTTCATGCATGTAATGAGCAGTCCAAGATTTGCACAAAGCAATGGTGAGGCTGAGCGTCATGTCCAAACTGTGAAAAGTCTACTAAAGAAAGCAAAAGACCCATATCTTGCATTCCCAGCCTGCCCAACAAGGCTACAGCGTTGACAAAAGCGAGAGAGAGAGCGATGAAGGACAGTGTTGCGTACAACAGGAGACATCGTATGACAGAACTTCCTCCACTCTCACCGGGACAACCAGTGTGGATTACAGACACTAGGCGTGAAGGGACTGTCATCTCCTCTCACTCCACACCCCGCTCATACATTGTAGAGACCCCTTCAGGAGCCATCAGGAGAAATAGGCATCACCTCCAGCCATTGCCAGATGCCACACCAAATTTACAAACCCCAATTACACCTGTCAGTCCAACAGAGAACGCCCTGCCTGCTTCAAACCTATCGGCGGCTACAACTCTGACTCCTAAGACAGCAGACCCAGGTCCTGTCAGAACTAGGGCTGGCAGGGTTGTCAAAAAACCACAAAGACTGGACTTGTGAAAACAAACAAATAAAAAAAAAAGACGTGTTGAAAAGTAAAGGAAAAAGGTTGAAGAGAAAAAAGGTTCCATGAAAGGTTCTAAGAAAAAAAAAAGAGTACAGTTTTCATATATGCAGTAAATGTTCTTGTAAGTTTGATGTTTCCAGCGAAAGGAGGATGTGGTGTAATCTGTTTGATTATTACCTGTTTTATTGTGAAAGGGGGTTCTGAAACAGGAAGTAGATAATAAAGGTTGGCGTTTGAGTGCTCTACAAAGTGTCGCTTGAATCCTTGCCTAAAACCACGACATGATAGAATACTGCATAATAACCTTTTGATGACTTAGACTGTTGTTCACTATAAGACTTGTTCTGTTCTTTTATCAGTTTCTTCCCACAGCGATAATAAGAGCTGAACAAGTAGTTTCACTCCCTGCCAGGAAGAGGAGAGCTGGACACTTTTACCTTCCCTCCCTAACAAGCCGCGTCCTTCTGAATCAAACACACACACATACACCTGCATACACACATACATACGCACTAACATTCCTCTCTCTATGAATAGACGTATTCACTGTTGTATTACTTTTGTATATAAATAAAGACAAGTGCAAGAACAGAGCACACATCACAAGGCCCCCACTCTCGTGTGAGCGCTCTGTGACCGCCCTTGCAAGTGAAAACTGCAGCGTGTGTGTTTCTACCATCAGACTCTCAGCTGAAGAAGTGTCTTTTAGAATAAATCTCTTGACACTTGGAATCCCAGGAGCAGAGTGAGGAGAGGAAGCATAGCTCACCAAGCCGCTGAGTGGGGACCCACTCCCTGTGCAACCCTGCAAGAGGCAGGCAATGCCATACAGGAAGCCGGCGCTGCAGGCTGGGGAACACCCATTTGCTGGCTGAGGCATCAGACACAGCGAGGACCGACTAGCGCGCAAGCCGGCAAAGCACGGCAAGACGCCGGGGGAACACAGCCTGCAGCCGCAGCAACTCATATGCCAGACAGAGACTGGCTAAAGAGGCTGGAAAACACACACTCGCTGGCTGACGTATCAGACACAGCGAGGTCCGACTGGCATGTAAGCCGGCGAATGTGGGCAACACGCCAGGAGAACACAGCCGGCAGCTGTAGTGCAGCTGCTGAAGCGGAGGGCAAAGCCAGGGACGTGACCCACAGGTCTCCCCAGGGCCAAGCGGCTGCTGAGCGCCGTCCGTAGACAGGGGAACTCGAGGGTGAGACACTCGTGTACAGCCGGTGCCACAGGCTGGAACACAACACACTCGCTGGCTGGCGTATCACACACAGCGAGGTCCAGCTGACGCGTAAACCGGGCAATACGCCATGGAAACACAGCCTGCAACTGCAGCAGCAGGAGCAGCTACTGAAGGCCAAGTGGGTCTTAACCCGAAAGTCTGTCCTGGGGCTTAGCGGTCGCTAGCGCTGTGCGCAGACAGGGGAGCAGCAAGAATGAACTTCGAAAACGAGGCACTTGTGCACGGCGCTGCAGGCTGGCGAACACCCTCTCGCCGGCTTAGAATCAGACACAGCGAGGTCCGGTTGCCGTGTAAACCGGCGAATGCAGGCAATACGCCACGGGAACACAGCCAGGAGCTGCAGCAGCTGATATGCCAGAGAGAATCCGTTTAAAATAAGCCTGATAACGCTCACTCACCGCAGCGAAGTCCAACTGGTGCGCAAGGCGGCGAATGCGGGCAACACGCCATGGGAAGACAGCCTACAGCTGCAGTGCAGCCAGGGACGTGACTCACCGGGGGTGTCAGCTCACTGAGCGGGCCCTGCCGACCACGTAGACTTGCAACATTCAGGCAATCTACCAGACAGAGAGCCAGCACCACAGGCCAGAGAACTGTCAACCGCTGGCCGAGCCATCAGATGGAGCGAGGTCCGACTGGCGTATAAAACCGGATAAGCATAGGCAATATGCCAGGGGAACACAGCCTGCAGCAGTGCTGGCCACTAGGCCCAACTCAAAGGATGTCAGGACGGAGGAAGGCAGCTGAAGGACAGCTGAACCCAGGCTCCGAGTCCTCCCCGCCTCAACTGAACACAGCTGTCTGCACAAGCCTGCATAGGCCCATCAGCACAGTGAGGTGGGCGCAGGGTAGACAGGCAGTCCCATCAGGCAACCCTAGTCGTCTGACCGGAGCCAAGCGTCATAAATGGCCTGTATTTGTATAGCGGTTTACTAGTCCCTAAGGACCCCAAAGCGCTTTACACATCCAGTCATCCACCCATTCACACACACATTCACACACTGGTGATGGCAAGCTACGTTGTAGTCACAGCTGCCCTGCCGGACACTGGTGCCACCGGGCCCTCTGACCACCAACGGGTGAAGGCAATGGGTGAAGTGTCTTGCCCAAAGACATGGACAGGTCTAGATGGGACCTCAGGCAGGGCTAGTTCCCACACCCGGCATGCTCCAATCAAGAGCTGAAGGGACCCATCTCGCCCAACACTGTGCCTGGGGACCAGAAGGGGGCAGCCCAGGGACAGGTGGGCAACACCGGAGGAGAGGATGGAAGCTTCTTCAACATCCGCCACCTGATAGTCAACCTCCACCGACCCAGGCCTCACAGAGGCGGAGCCATGGGAGGGATGCTGTGGGAGGGGCCAGCAGTGAATGAGCAACAGGTGTGGGAGGGGACCGAGCCCATGGACTGCCCATCTGGTGTCCACAGAAGTGGCAGCCATGTTCCCCATAGTAGCCCGCTTGCATATTTTTGGAGGCAGGAGAAGGGGGAGGGGCAGGCCATTTGAATGATTTCCTTTTTAGCCCAGGCACAGTAACACTGCTTGTGCCTATCGTCAAAAGGCAAAAATGCCATACACAGACATGCTTGGGATGTGTGGGCTGCCATACTTCTGTTACCAAGCAAGGGGGCTAACCAGGAAGTGCTGGTTAGCGTGTGAAGTGCTAAGTGCTAATTCAGCCACAACCTGAATTCCCCTTTCACTGTTCATAGCTTCTGCGTCACAGTGCTGACAGGCAAAAGTGTATGCTTGGAATTCTGACACATTTCCCCAATGTAGCCGAGCTACGAGCGGAGCCCTGCTGGCCGCGTTAACCCGCGAGCTGCAGGCGACACGCCAGACAGGCTAACCGGCTGGAATGCCACTCGCCGGCTGGCTAACGCTTAGCTGACACAAACCGTAGCCTAATTCCCCCTCCAACTGTTTGTTCCCCACAGTGTTAAGCAGGCCGACAGAGAACTCTAGGAATGCTGAAACCATATTCCCTCTATGTTCACATACATAGCAGCCGAGCCGCACAGCGACAGCGTATGCTTGAACGCTGAAGCCGTGTCCCTGCTGTGGTTGCAACACTGTAGCCGAGCTACTCGCTAGCCGGCAGCTGCACAGCGTGGTCCAACTGGTGCATTAGCCTGTTTTTCGAGGCGATAAGCAGGGGAAGGGGGACCAACCAAGGGGAAAGCTAATGGCCAGCTAAGGGGAACCAAGCTAAGGGATACCAGGGCATATCAGGGGAATACCAGGGCAAACCAGGGGAATAATGGGGCTACCAGGGGAGTACCGGGGAAAGGTGGAGAGGCAGCACCCACGGAGGATGCCCAAACACGTTTAAGGCAAAGCACTCACACACACAACACAAGTGGAGATCAAACGATCACCGGTGTCAAGTCTGCACAGCTGTTTTATACGTGCACTGTGGGACGTAGCCGGGCGTGTCGGAGTGTCTTAAAGAAATATCCACACGCCACGACATATGGAATATGTAACGGTGTGGAGAGATAGTGCTAGAGAACACCTGTGCAGCCTGCTCTCTCCTCTGTCCTCCACGTGTGTTTCTAATACATCCTTCAACATGAGAGAAGCATCACTGATGATCTGATTGTATCCATGTTAGTGTTTAAAGTCCAACATCTCCCTCTAGTGGCCACATATAAACCATATGTGAGGATGGTGTTAATGTAAAATGTGAATCATAGTGTTCCAGTCAGTCATCAGTGTGTCTCTGCACAGCTGTAATTAAAATGTGTTCAGAGGGCCTCAGTGTCTGAATGGTTCCAGTTCAGCTCCATAACAGCAGCGTCCCTGGTTTGATTCCTGTGTTTCAGCTCATATCTGCCTCTCTCACTGAGGGGGACGTCCACTACATGGAAATGGATTTGTTCATCAACCAAACTACAGATCACTGAGAGCAGAGGACATCTGATTGTTTTTAGTTTATGCTTTTCAGGAACTCGTAAATGTCCGAGGCATGTCACTGTGTTCAAAATTATATGTTTAAGTACTGTTTAAAAAAAAATGACTTGTGTTTCTTTTAGAATTTAGTCCCCCTCCATTGTGTGTTTGAACCAATAGAAAAGCTGGTGCTCAGAGGAAGAGGGCGGGCTTTACTTGGTGTCAGTGACAGAAATGAAAAAAAGCTCAAATGAGTGAGAAGGACGATGAAGGAAACATCTGTGCTGTGTCTGCTCTGTAAGTAGAATCTCTGTGTTTGTTTGAATTCTTGTACTTTGACTGTCTGCTCTCCTGATAACTGATGATGGAGGAGAAGACATGAAAAACAAATCAGGCTGAATTCAAGTTCAAAACACCACGAGGACCAACTGCAGGTCTGAACTGACTCTTTATCTTTGCTCAGGAGTCGAGGAAACACAGCAGGCAGTGAAAAGATCAACTCATTCACTCATTATATCAACACAGCTGGACAGTGTAACATTAAAATTTATAATCACTGCATATTTTTCTTTATATCTTCATGGTGCAGTCAGTGCACCTACAGTAACAGTAATAATGGTTTAAAGAGCTCCTGAGATGAAAAGGAGCAGAGACTGTTTGAAATCTGTTTCCTCAAAAAACTTGGTGTAAAATCTTAAAACATGTTCACTTATTGTTTGAGGTTAATCAGGGACTCAAAGTTGGCCCCAGGTGTGGATTTGAGTGTGTGATAATTATTGTGGTGTTGTATACATTGTTAACCCTGCATTGGACTTCAGAGAGGTGTCACATTGATACGCTGCTGCTTAACCAGTGACAGCTGGGCTCCAGCTCTGTAGACCTAAAGATTGAAAATTAGTTAAGAAGTTGGATGATCTATCAAATATTCAACCTTACATACGTTTTAGTCTTTTGTCAAACTTCATTTAAACATATTGCATCATATAGAAAATGTGTACATATATCATAAAGAGATGAGTTTGTGTGTTTGTCAGCTGTTTGTGTGGAGTTGTTCTTTGTTTTCACCTCAAATATTTTCTCTGTCATTTCTCTTTAGTTCTGATCTCACTGCTGAGCTGCACAACAAACCAAGGTCAGTAACCTTCTTCTGTCACAGTTTAAACCTGAGAAATGCTCACTGATATGACCTGATTGGCTTCATGTTTGAGAATGTAAAGTCTAACAGATCATCAGTTTTTCATTTTAACCCTCACAGCTCGTCTGACTGTGAGTCCCAGCAGCTGTCAGTTCTTTGAAGGAGACTTTGTGTCTCTGAGCTGTGAAGAGGACGACAGCTCTGCTGGATGGACTCTGAGGAGAAACACAAGCAAAGAACAGAGGACTCAGTGTGGAGATGTGTGGGGAAAACCAGCTGGTTCTTCCTGTAACATCAGCTACACTTATCCACTGGACAGTGGCGTTTACTGGTGTGAGTCCAGAGAGGGTCCCATCAGTAACATGGTTAACCTGACAGTCACTGGTAAGCTGAGTGTGTGGAGTTAGTGTTGATGAAGCTGTGTGTAAATGGATGAAATGCTGTAGTTTGTCTCTGTGTTGAGGTGGATCAGTGATCCTGCAGAGTCCTGTCCTCCCTGTGATGGAGGGAGATGACGTCACTCTGCTCTGTAAAACAGAGACCACTCCCTCCAACCTCCCAGCTGCTTTCTATAAAGATGGCTCCCTCATCAGGAAGCAGCCTACAGGTCACATGACCATCCAGCATGTTTCCAGGTCTGATGAAGGCCTCTACAAGTGTGACATCAGCGGTCATGGAGAGTCTCCATCCAGCTGGATCACTGTCACAGGTGACACACTCACCTGTCTGTGTTTCTGCAGCTTTCAACATTCAAATGTGACGACAACTTAATGACTGTGTTTGCTTTATTTTAGACAAACACACCACCACACCTCCACCTACATCCACACCTCCAACTACATCGCTCTCGCCACCTGCTCTCTCTGTGCTGCAGTTGTTGTTTGTTAGGTCGGTCTATGTTGTGGTTCTACTGGTGTTACTGGTTCTGCTGAGGATACAATGTGTTCACAGGAGGTGAGACTCAAACTCAAACTCAGACTTCCTAATTTTACATGTTGGCTGTGGCTCAGGAGACAGACCAGGTTACCTACTAATCCAAAGGTACGATCCTTCCAGTCTGCATGTGAAATATCCTTGGGCAAGATATTAACCCCAAGTTGCTCTTTGATGCATCCAGCAGAGTATTAATCTTTGTGAACATTAGATAGCAAGCACTTCCATGGAAAATGCAGAAAAAGTGCTTGTATGAATGGTTGAATGATGCAAGTTCTATAAAGAACTTTGAATACTCAGAGTAAAAAAGCACTATATAAGAACCATTCCATTTAACATGTTCAAGTTGGGTTAATAGAATAACGCAGAGGTAGAATTTTGTTTTGTTTTCATGGCAGGTCTGTGAGTGTGTGTGTGTGTGTGTGTGTGTGTGTGTGTGTGTGTGTATTTAAGATATTATTTTAAATGAACTTAGCATGAAGGTGAACATCAAAATCAAAACATTAAGTTTATTCCCTTGTTTCATTTTTGTCTCTTAATCTACAATTTGAAATCTTGTTCAGTTGTAACATGTGTGTTTAACTCTGTACTTACTGAGTGTTGTTCACTGTGAGCTGGACTGTGTGTTTGTGGTCTGTGGTTAACTGAAGCTAACAGCTCTGCAGTCGTCCAGCATCCTGTTTCTGATAGAAAGAAAACACTTCAGCTGCAGGTGTTTCAACACAGAGCTGTTCATTTTTAAAAGAGGAAGGAACATGGAGACATCATTTGGAAAAGTAAAAATATTAATACAACTCCAACATTTTAATTTCTGTCTCACCATCTTTATTTAAATTGTGAGTCTGACTTTATTAAAGTTGATGATTTGGTATTTTCTGTGACATCCTGACATGTTGAACATTGATCCTGATGATGAGCGCTCACAGCTCTGTGGTCAGTCACTTCTTCTTGTATTTAATTTTTTTATTAAACCAACTACTCTATTGTGTCACTAGTTAGCTAACATAAACTAATATAAGTCTAATAGCAACAACCAACCACCCAACGATATGATCCCATGTTCTGTATTGACAGAAGATGGCGCTAAACATGTTTTTAAAACTTTAAGCATTTTTTCTTTTCTTTAAATCCAGCTTAAAAGACAGCATTACATCTATGTCAGTTTTTGAGCGGAGGGCTCAGTGATTTAATTAGCCTTTATATGTGAGCATTTCATGTCCTCTTTAAGTTCTGCATGTAAAACTACAGCAGCACCTTCCTGTTGTTAACACCAGCTCAATACACTCTGAAGCAGAGGACACTCCTCTCTGCAGTGTGTGCTGTTTTGGCTCATATTCCTGTTGATGTTGTGAGAGCACGTTGGCTTTGTGCTTTGTGGTGAAGAGAGTCAGTGTGAAAAAAGATGATGGCTGCTTTGTGGTCGTCTACTTTTCTCTTTCTCAGAAACAGCTCCCTGTTCTTTGTACTCGCTCTAGTTCATAGCAGATATGTTCAGACTATGCAACTGTGAAGAGCTGCTTAAAAGAAAATAATAAAATGTATTAGCCGTAGTGTAATAATATCACAACACAGTAACTGCAGTCATTTAATGTTTTTTTTCTGCAGAGAAGGATGCAGTTGCAGACAATTCAGCATTGAGAACTGAAGATGTCAGTTATGGACAAACAACCAGAACAAGAAGGCCCAGGTACAGCTGCTCTTTATCTTTGACTTTGGACAGAGACAAGCGAGCTTCTCACCCTGTTTACAGCCATCATGTTAAGCTAAGCTCTGAGCTCAGACCTGTGAAAAATCTCAGATTTCTCAACTCTGTCAGAAATAAAGTGTTTCCTGAAAAGTTGACAGTTCCTTTAAAGAGATATAAGCAGCAGAATGTGAAGGCAGTTATAGATCTGTGTTCGTCCTTGTACTGAAACACAATGAAAATAGTTTCTACACATAGTGTTTTTGTGTCCCACTACATGTAATGTCCTATCCTGTTCCAGTGGTGGATATTCATATTGAACATGGCGCTGTCACTTGGTGTTCGCTCGCTCTGTGGTAGAGTATCACTTCCTGTTCCTGCTCAAACACAGTGGTGTTTCTGAGTAGCTTATCTGCTTAGCAATTTAATTAAAAACTTTTAAATACATTCTTTTTTCATAGTATAATCTTCACGTGCTTCATCCGAAGCACACTTTCTGTGTTCTCACTACCTAATTTATAGCCAAAGTATTCACTCACTGTGTCTGTACTGTTTCGCTAGCTTAGCTAAGCTCGTAGCCGACTCGTTAGCACCATGGCTACTTCACCTGTCACCTGTCCCTCCTGCACATTCCTGCTCATTGTGTCAGATGTTTAGTTACTCCTCGGCCTCCTTTAGCAGTAATGATTCCTGTAACAAATGTAGCATATTTGCAGCTCTGGAGGCCAGGATTACTGAATTGGAGACGCGGCTTCGCACCCTTCATTCACCCGTAGCTAGCCAGGCCCCTGTTGCTGGTGCAGCCAAAGATAGCGTAGGCCCCGCTAGCTGTTCCCCGGCAGACCCCAAGCAGCTGGGGAAAGAGGGCGGCTGGGTGACGGTGAGGAGGAAGCATAGTCCTAAACAGAATCCCCAGGTACACCACCAACCTGTTCATGTGTCTAACCGTTTTTCCCCACTCGGCGACACACCCGCCGGGGGTCAAACTCTGGTAATTGGTGATTCTGTTCTCAGACATGTGAAGCTAGAGACACCGGCAACCATAGTCAATTGTCTTCCAGGGGCCAGAGCAGGCAACATTGAAGGAAATTTAAAACTGCTGGCTAAGGGTAAACGTAAATACAGTAAAATCATAATTCACGTCGGCAGTAATGACACCTGGTTATGCCAATCGGAGGTCACTAAAATCAATATTGAATCGGTGTGTAACTTTGCCAAAACAATGTCGGACTCTGTAGTTTTCTCTGGTAGTAGGGATGGGTACCGGTATCCGGTGTCATTATGGCACCGGTTCTGACATAAACGGTAGTAACCAGACCGAAAAGCAGCGCACATTTCGGTGCTTTCTTTTGGTGCTTTTTTTTGTCCTGAGATGTGATACACTTCAGATTCTAGCCAATCATTTTACGTTTCCAAGGATAGTAGGCGGGCCCAGGTACGTTCGTTCTTTTAGAGCAGAGCTACAGATTAAAAATGCCCAAGGCAAAGCGGTCAAAAGTCTGGCTGTACTTCACAGCAAAAGATGCAAACTCAGCAGCCTGCAACAAGTGCTTTAAGATGATACTGTGATACTGTGCAAAGGAGGTAACACCTCGAATCTGATGAAACACCTAGCGATGCATAGCATTTTGTTAAAAGCTGAGAAACGCGCCGTATTTGATAGCTTGCTGCGAGACCTCACACTGAGCACATCTACTGCGGGTGTGGTGCCTGTTATCGGACCCGGAGTAAGCAACATCCCCCAAGAATCCGAAGAGTAGAGTCCTGGCCCCTAGACCTGCCAGTGTAGCAGAAATGTTGACGGATGATGATGGCAGCAGCAGCCGTTCTTCTCTGCGTGAGTAGCTTAATGTTGTTCGTGTGTAATTTACGTTGAGTAAGCTAACCACGTTATTACATTAATGCATGTAAGGTGAACTAGCAAACACCGTTGTAGTTACATGCGGCTGTCTTCTTGTTTGATGGCAGATACTCCCTTCACCCTGGCCAAAAAGGCTAAAATGACCAAAGAAAAAGTGGAAAACAGCTAAACACGAGAGGTTTTTGGGCAAAGAGGTTTTTGCGCTCAGCCGAACGCATCATTCAATCAGAGCTCCCTGACCTGCTGTCCATCTACACCAAGCGGTCCAAGACCAAAGCTAGGAAGATATGATGGACCTCTCCCATCCCAACAATGGACTCTTCTCACTGTTGAGGTCTGGGAAGCGCTTCCGCTCCCTTAAGGCCAAAACTGAGAGAATGAGGAGGAGCTTCTTCCCCCAGGCTATTCGGGCCCTGAACCAGTTGTAGGACTGGACTCTCCCACACACATCACATCACCACACGCACTCTGGTTTCTCTTCATGCACACTTCCTATAATTTATAATCTCTTTCTGCTATTTGCACATTTTTTTTAATGTAAATTTCTAAGTTAAATCTGTAAATTTTGTATAACCTGTAAATTGTAAATACTGTAAAACCACTGTCATTTAATGGTCGAGCATTGCATTGCACAGCTACAAGCATTTCACCTCATGTCATACTGTGTATGGTTGTGTGTGTGACAAATAAAAATTTGAATTTGAAGTTTGTGTTTTTTTTCATTGTTTAAGCACTGCTTCCAGCCAAGAGTGATACCATATATGCCCTATAGCTGCAGAAAAGGCTAACACTGTTATCTTTTTGCAAAAAAACAGCTGAACATGAGAGGTTTTTGGACAAAGTTTGTGTTTTCCATTCTTTAAGCACCGGTTCGAGCACCGTTTAAGCACCGGCACCGTTCTAAAAGTACCGGTTTGGTACTGGTATTGGATAAAACCTAAACGATACCCATCCCTAACCAGGAGTGACATGTTTAGCCGCATGTTCTCCTCCTGTCTGAGTGGTGTCCCAGAAACGATGTGGGCTTCATAGATAATTGGCAAACCTTCTGGAGGAAACCTGGTCTTGTTAGGAGGGACGGCATCCATCCCACTTTGGATGGAGCAGCT
The DNA here is from genome assembly GCF_013358895.1 of Oreochromis aureus. NCBI lineage: Eukaryota > Metazoa > Chordata > Actinopteri > Cichliformes > Cichlidae > Oreochromis > Oreochromis aureus. The sequence continues at coordinate 75,187,934 of NC_052944.1, read as the reverse complement.
CTCATTTCTAGAAATATGGACAAATTTATTAAACCACCCAAAATATGACTATCCAGAGTTGGGACCAGGAAGCAGAGTTGCAGTCTTACACGTCTCTCTGCAGCTTCTCTCCTCCTGCTACCCCCCCCAAAACCCATCTCCATAGAGACTGTGTCAGCTCCCAAACAGACAAAAAACAAACTAAAAACCAGCAATAAACAATTTAAACATAAAAAATCACAAAGAAAGAACAATACAGTATCCACATCTGAACCAAAGAGTAAAACGGTGAAATGTGGATTATTAAATATTAGGTCTCTCTCCTCCAAGTCTCTGTTAGTACATGACTTAATAATTGATCAACAAATCGATTTACTCTGCCTTACAGAAACCTGGTTGCAGCAGGGTGATTATGTTAGTTTAAATGAATCAACACCCCCGAGTCATTCTAACTACCAGAAATCTCGAAGCACAGGCCGAGGGGGCGGTGTGACAGCAATTTTTCACACCAGCCTATTAATTAACGAAAGACCAAGACAGACTTTTAATTCATTTGAAAGCCTGATGCTTAGCCTTGTCCACCCCAGCTGTAAAACTCAGAAACCAGTCTATGTTATCATCTATCGTCCACCTGGGCCTTACACAGAGTTTCTCTCTGATTTCTCAGACTTTTTATCTGATTTAGTGCTCAGCTCAGATAAAATAATTATTGTGGGTGAT